>NC_066888.1:31655723-31773223 GCF_022985175.1 Labeo rohita
TTTTAACCCCTTATATATGCAATTTTAGTATTAAAATAAAGGAAAATAAACATTGACACACCTGAAGATGGATCCACTTCAAAGTGAAAGCCGATGTCCACTGGGTTCTCTAAAATAGCATGAGGCCCCTTTTGAATCTCCTCAGCGTCCTCGAACCCTATCTGAGCATCTTTGTTTCTGTTGAAATGACCTCCGTCCTCCTCAAGTCCCACGTCTTTAGTGTGGGACAAATCTTCGTTCAGATTTAATTCGGAATTTAGAATCACTTCAGATTCATTCTGCTCCTCATGCATTTCAAGACTCTCAGGTGGTTCAGTCACTTCGATGTTACTGTCCAAACCTTTCACTTCTTCAGAGTCAATGTTTTCATCTGGAAAAAAAAGTGCATAAAGGGTTTTAATTAAAAAAGTACCCTGTAAAACCTGATATCTGAAATAACATAACATTTCTGAACTGGAACAGTTTATTGAACCTTTAGGCAATATATAAAAAAAATGTTTGCATAAACAGTTTAAGTCAATAGCTTACATACACCTTGCAGAATCTTCTAAATGTTCATTATTTTACCAAAATAAGAGGGATCATACAGTTACATATTTTTACATACATATATAGATTTTTTAGTACTGTCCTGAGTAAGATATTTCACATAATAGACATTTACATAGTGTCCACATGAGAAAATAATAGTTGAATTTATAAAAATGACCCCATGTTTCCATGCTTTGGAACATTTTTGGATACATTTTTAACAGTGTTGTTACCTGAATGATCCACAGCTGTATTTTTTTGTTTAGTGATAGTTGTTCATGAGTCCCTTGTTTGTCCTGAACAATTAAACTGCCCACTCTTCTTCAGAAAAATCCTTCAGGTCCCACAAATTCTTTGTTTTTCAGCATTTTTGTGTATTTGAACCCTTTCCAAGAATGACTGTATGATGTTGAGATCCATCCTTTCACATTGAGAACAACTAAGGGACTCATATACAACTATTATAGAAGGTTCACACACTCACTGATGCTCCAGAAGGAAAAACCATGCATTAAGAGCCGGGGGTGAAAACTTTTGAACAGAATGAAGATGTGTACATTTTTCTTATTTTGACTAAATATCTTATTTTTTTCCATTTAGTACTGCCTTTTGGAAGCTACAGAAGATACTAACATGTTTCCCAGGAGACAAAATAAGTTAAATTTACCCTGATCCTTAAATTCCAAAAGTTTTCACCCCCCAGCTCTTAATGCATTGTGTTTCCTTCTGAAGCATCAGTGAGCGTTTGAACCTTCTGTAATGGTTGCATACGAGTCCCTCAGTTGTCCTCAGTGTGAAAAGATGGAACTCAAATTAAATAGTCATTGTTGGAAAGGGTTCAAATACACAAAAATGCTGAAAAACCTAAAGGATTTCTCTGAGGAACAGCGGGCAGTTTGACAAACAAGGGACTCTTGAACAACTATCACTAAACAAAAAAAAACACAGCTGTGGATCATTCAGGTAACAACACAGTATTAAGAATGAAGAGTATGTAAACTTTTGAACAGGGTTATTTTTATAAATTCAACTATTATTTTCTCTTGTGGACTATATGTAAACGTATTTTATGTGAAATATCTTATTTAGGACAGTACTAAATAAAAATATAGTATGCATTTTGTATTATCCCTCTTATTTTGGTAAAATAATAACCATTTAGTAGATTCTGCAAGGTGTATGTAAACTTTTGGCTTCATGTTTTTGTTGTTGTTAAGTATCATATTTGATACTCTGTATGGCTCATATAGCATGACATAGAGAGAATAAATAGGAAAAAACATCTAAATTTTATTTAGAGGCCCAAAATGAGCACAAGTCTGAAATAGTGCAGATGCTGATATCTATATGAACAAAAAATCATGAAATTCTGATGCTTGTAATGGAAATCAATGAGATCTTTATAACAACATGAACAGATACTTACATAAAATGATTTAAATATCAGTTGTCACTTTATATGTTCAATAATATGTCTTAGTAAGATGATATTTAAATGATCAAAACAAAACATATAATGTAATGCAATCCAACGATGAGTGAGAGATGAGCAAATAAACATTTCTTAAAAAGATCTTGATGCTAGTATTTGAGACTTCCTGATTTTTCAAAAAAATGATGCCTGGATAATCTAGTAATGCAAAGATGCTTTAGTCCAGTAAGTGTTCATCTTTAAATATCAAAGTTATTATGTTTACTTTAAATAAATCAGTAAAGATTTGACAGCAAAAAGGAAGACAGTTGCACAATTATACTAAAAGCCCTTTACTTCAGGACATCAGAAGGCATGGAGTAGACTGTGTGCAACAGGTTTTTTATCATAGTTTTGATCATTTGGAGGCCTTAGAAATGTACGCATCAAATATTTTTAGAGTTAAAGCAATGCTAACCGCATCTGATTGTAGGTAAAACCTGAAACGACTCATTGAAACAAGCAAATGCATATAATTAGTGGTTTGCAAATGCAAGCTTTGCTGTTGTACTGCTAAAATTACCTGTTTCAGATGCAAGCTGTTCTTCTTCGACCAATGGTGCGCTGTCACTGGCCGCTGAGTATTTCTGTCGCAAAGCAAAAACGATCTCCTGGAAACCATCTAGGATGGCAGCCTCAACATCATACACTTCCGGCTCCTTCTGCTTCCCGTGTTCCTGAGATTTCCGGTCTCTTTCGCTCAATATGTCCTCGGTCGCGTCGAGAATCGAGTTCTCAGAGGCCTCCATGATCTGGTCGAGCGTTCGCTCGATTTCCTCCGTGTCTGTCTGCAGCTCTCTCGCAGATTTCATCTCCAGATCTAGATCAGAAAACATGGCTTCAATTTTAAACAGGTTCTTCAGGCCGAAATACTTTTGCATGCGCTCCATATCCTCATCCTTCAGGTGATCTCGTAAGATTGTGAGTCTCAACACGCTATCACTGTATTCGGGCTCCTCTTCTTGTTTTGTGGTGTTTTCGCTTTGCTGGGATTCGAGCGATTCACCTTCAGGTTGTTGGTTTTCTTTAGGTTTGTGTAAATCTTCTGTGAGATGAGATTTGGAAGACAAAAGAAGAGCGTTTTCATCCTCCAAAAGCTCTTCGGCATCTTCATTCACGTCCTCTTCATCTTCAGGACTTTGCTGCTCCGATTCCAGTGTGTTTTTCAGTAGATCCACAAGTTCGTTCTTCGCTTTATCAATCTGTTCGTCCGTTTGCTCAAGCGGAGCTGCAGTTCCTGGGCTTTCTATAAGTTGTTCTTCTTTTGACTTCTCATCTTCATCAAGTGATTCATTCACTGTTTCGCTAGTGTTTGTAAGTGCATCCTGAGGATCGTTTGCAATGTTTACATTTGCATTTTCATTTTTGTTCATGCTTGCCTTCGGAGGAAGGTCTTTGACATTTTCCATCTTCTTTGGATCATGTTCTTCAGTGGTTTCACTAACATTTAGTGCAGGTGGTTGTTTTTCAGACTCCAATTCTGGCTCAGATGGGATGTCTTTTCTCGCATCCGAAGAAGATTCTGTGATTTTGTCGTCTTCGGCTTCATCTTCACTTTGTGCGTGCTTGACCTCAAAATCAGCTTGTTCTTCAACATCAGCAGCTGAAAGTGATTCTTTGGCGAGTTCCTGAAGAGATTCACTCTCTTTTGTTTCACCTTCATGCTCTGTTTTGAAAGCATCTTTTAGGGTTGACGTGTTGTCATCCTTGAGTGTTTTCTCTGGTGTCTGTAGTGGTATATCTGTATCGTTTGGCTCTGTTTTAGCAGGTTCTTCACGTACTACGTCTAAACCTGGTGTTTGTGTTTCAAGTGGAAGTTGTAAGGGCTCCCGAGGCTCAAAATCAGAGTCGCTTTGGTTGTGCAAAAGCTCAGAAGAATCATCATCATCATTATTATCATTATCATCATCATCATCCTCTTGTGCATCAGAATCTGATGGTTCTGGTTCTGCGTCCTCTGAAATGAGCTCAGCATCTTGGCTTTTTGAAATATCTTCTGTCTCTTCTGGTAGTGCATCTTTAGATTCAGATTTTGGTTCTGATGAAACATCTGTCTTTGGCTGAAAGCTGTCAGAGTCCTCTTCAGTAGATTTTAGTAAAGTCTCTTTTTCAGGAACTTCTACAGATTTTGAATCATCTGCCTTTGATTTAAAAAGTGATTTTGATTCTGAATCTACTGACTCTGATTTCAGATGCAATACTGAATCTGAATCAAACGCCTTAGATTCAAGAATCGATTTTGGTTCTGAATCTACTGACTCTGATTCAAAAGGCAACGCTGAATCTGAATCAACTGCCTCTGATTCGTGATACGATTTTGAATCTGAATCTACTGAGTTTGATTCAGGAAGTAGTGTTGAATCAGAATCAACTGATTTTGACTCATTAAGCGATTGTGATTCTGAATCTACTGACTCTGATTCAAGAAGTGATTTTGAATCTGAATCCACTGACTCTGATTCAGGAGGTGATTTTAATTCTGAATCCACTGACTCTGATTCAAGAGTCAGTGTTGATTCCAAATCTACTGACTCTGATTTAAGAAGCGATTTTGATTCTGAATCCACCGACTCTGATTCAGGAGGTGATTTTAATTCTGAATCCACTGACTCTGATTCAAGAGTCAGTGTTGATTCCAAATCTACTGACTCTGATTTAAGAAGCAGTTCTGAATCTGAATCCACTGACTCTGATTCAGGAGGTGATTTTAAATCTGAATCCACTGACTCTGATTCAAGAGTTGATGTTGATTCCAAATCTGCTGACTCTGATTCAAGAAGCGATTTTGATTCTGAATCCACTGAGTCTGATTCAAGAGTCGACGTTGATTCTAAATCTACAGACTCTGATTCAACAATCGATTTTGATTCTGAATCTACCGACTCTGATTCAAGTGTCGATGTTGATTCCGAATCTAATGACTCAGATTCAAGAGGCTCCACTGATTCTGTCGTTGTCACTTGAGATGGATCTTCATTTTGAGTTGGTTCTTTCGATTCTTGTGTTGAATTCTCATTTTCTAGCAACAATGTGCTGCCTAATAACACATCTATGTCATAGCTTTCAAATTTATCGAGCCCAGTCTCAAAGCAAACAAAATCTGTTTCCTGAAAAGGAAAAGAAAAATTCATTTAAAACAAATGCCACATTAAAAATCACCAGACATAAGTCAGTATTAACCATATCGACTTACCTCTGTACGCACCTCCACTTCTTTATCAGTATATATATGATTTATATTAAGATAGTCCTTTGGGAAATAACCAAAGTGGTTTCCAACCTATGCAAACAGAGAAAGAGGGAAGAAAAGGTCACTGCAAATGCACCTTTTTAAACAGCGTTTACTGAAAACATAGAATAAAAAAAACAAAACAAAAAAAAAACAGTAAAAACAAAAATAAAAAAGAACCAAAAGAGCAAGAAAATAAAATGCGTATTACAAAATAAGAAAAAACTATTAATATGCACAAAACATGACTTTTATATTTTAAAAAATGTATCTAATAATCAATTTGTAATATATTTCCTCTCTCAATCCAAAGAAATATTAAGAATAATTTTTTTAAAAAAAAACTAATTATTTAGGTAAAAATAAAATATTCGAACTGTTCATAACATTTCTCTGCTATTGAAGATTCGTGCATGATCCGTCAGCCAACTAAATAAATATATGTAGACTGTTTGCGATGTCAAAGTTGTACTAATCAAATAACACCACATGACAACCGGGTATATCATCGGTAACACCCAAAATCATCAAACAATCAATGAATGATTAACAGGTTACTTACACTACCAGCCCACACGTCCGATCTCTGCCCTGAGAGTTTATAATATACATATATCGTCTCTCCTTTTTTAAAAGAGAGAAACCGGCAGTCCGGCCCCGTAAAATCCTTGTCGGCCTTCCCTCTGCCGAGAAGCACTAAAAAGACACAAAAACATGTTAGGATGGAAACTAGTAATTTCATGTTAGATTAATAAAAGCTCACAATACATCTACTTTAAGAACAAAATGTTGTTCTGCATAAAAGTTGCATGAAAAATAGATCTGTGCTTACAATGTGGATTTTTACTTGTGTAGAATGTAAAATTAAATGCAATATTGCATAAATAACATTATGATTAAAAAAACTACAAACAACAACAAATCATAAAGGTCATAAACAGGCATATTTTATTAAGCAAAATAACTTTAATTTCTTACTAATTATTTAGAAGTGAAACATGACTGGAATATTTTTTGGACCGTTTTTGTAAGATTCACCCAATCAGGTTGCATTAAGAAATTTTATGTGTTTTGCAATTGCATGATTGAACAATACTGCATGCATTTTTTCTTTTTCCTTTCTTTTTTTTAACCATTTAACGATAACAAAAATGTAAAACGTCTAATAAAAGTAAAAATGAAAATTATATTTTTTTTATTGCAAATACATAATCTAAGGAAAGGATTGGGAATGATTATATTATTTAATAATTCATGCATCAGAGAGTTGTATATATCTAAACAGCATTAGAATTGTTTTTTTAATCCCACAAAAATCCTGTCGATCACTAATGGGCAATGCACATTTTATGTTTAGCATTTATACTTAATTTTACATTTAAAAAATGCGTACTACTGTAAAAGATTAGTAATTTTTACAGAAAAAAATATATTAAAATGTTAAAATAGTAAAACCTGGTGAACTAAATAAAGTTGCCTTACAATATCTGATGTTTTTAGAGATTTTATTATTAAACTTTAGTTTTACAGTAAAGTTCTAGTAAGATTTTAAATACTTAATAATAAAATTATTACAGTGTTGTTTTGAAGTTTTTTTTCCTTTGTGAATTAATAATGCATGCATCAGAGAGTTATATATATCTAAACAACATCAAAATTGTTTTATAATCAAACAAAAATCCTGTCAAAAAACATATTTCTACTTAATTTTACGTATAAAATTACATAACGTTTTCAATTAAATTCAGCAAATGGTAAACATACTAACAAACTGCAATGCAATATAGCATATACTGATATTATTTCAGTTTTCGTTCATTCTACTTTTTATATAAAGAGAAAAAAACAATTTTGTCAACAAGAGTTTGACCTAATCCATATCAAACGTGAACAATCGAAATGCGTTTTCCAGCCTGTTTGTAAATAACGACCTTCCGAATCGAGCAATCGGTCAGTTTTACATGGCGATATGCAACTAGGCCTTATATTTAACGTTATTAACTGGTTCAGCATGTGATCGCAACATGTTAAAAACATAAAACGTGCTTGGCTAAAGAAGCATATTGAGTGTACAGTGTGTTTATGTTGTTAGCTCCACTGGCTAAACTGTATCAGCAGTCAGGATCTTCAAGGACGCCGCTTCTCAATATCAAGCCTCTACGCAGCATAAAAACAGCTTCTCATTCAATTAATTTACTGTTACATTTGTTACAAAGTTACAGTATCCGCAGGAGCGGCGGTGCGGCCTTTATGACGACAACAGCAGTAAGTTTTATGGTCATCAGCAGCAGCAGCAGCAGCATCCTGATACAAAGTTCAGTGATACTCACTGCTGCATTCTTCATCGGCGCATCGCTTCAGGTCCGAGAAACGCCGGTCCGCGCTGCTCTGGGGAAAACACGCGTACAGAACAAGCATAAAAACAGAATAAAAACAGGGATTCGGTGCAGCCATGCTAGCAGCTGTTGATCGCGGAGCCGCTGCCGACACGTCAGCAGATCCGAGACGAGCCGAGCTGCTTCGGCGAGGAGGAGAAAAGCCTGGAGTCATGTTACAGAGCGCTTAAAGAGACCGCAGCACCAAAACAACACAGCACCCAATCACAGAGTTACAGTATCATGCACGAGAAATGCTTTTATTTTACGTTTTACTCTATTAGTTTTCATTCATAAATGTTTTTTAATCAGGTTTTCTTCATTTATCTATCTATCTAGCATATAGTGTCTCAAAACATTGGATGAGAAAAAAAATATTATTGCTAATTTAGTAGTCGCTACTAAATTCGACGCTAGTAAAACTATGGTTATACAAAATACTACACTTTTACTATAATAAAACCATAATTTTCAGAAAAGATCTGTATTTGTGTATACTTTCTTTCTTTTTACTTTGTTTTGTTTTTATAACTGTACTGCTTTAATTGTTTGATGTTTTCTTCTGATTCAGTTCCGATTTGAATCCAATGATTCGTGATCCGAGCTCTGAAGTCCCGATCTGAATCAAATGATTCGCGATTCACGCTCCGAACCGAAGTTCCGATCTGAATTAAAAGATTCACGAACCCGCTCCGCGCTCAGAAGTCCCAATCTGAATCAAATGATTCGCGATCAGAGCTCCGAAGTCCTAAATTGAATCAAATGATTCGCGATCCGCGCTCCGAAGTTTCGATCTGAATCAAAAGATTCACGAACCCGCTCCGCGCTCCGCAGTCCCAATCTGAATCAAATGATTCGCGATCCGCGCTCTGAAGTCCCAAATGATTCGCGATCCGAAGTTCCGATCTGAATCAAATGATTCACAACCCCGCTCCAAAGTTAAATCATTCGCGATCCGCGCTCCAATTCCCGAACGATTCACGATCCGAAGTTCCAATCTGAATCAAATGATTTGCGATCTGCGCTCCGAAGTCCCGAATGATTCGCGATCCGAAGTCCCAATCTGAATCAAATGATTTGCAATCCACGCTCCGAAGTCTCAAATAATTCACGATCCGAAGTTCCGATCTGAATCAAATGATTCACAACCCCGCTCCAAAGTTAAATCGTTCGCGATCCGAAGTTCCGATCTGATCTGAATCAAATGATTCGCGAGCCGAGCTGCTCGGCGAGGAGGAGAAAAGCCCGGAGTCATGTTACAGAGCACTTAAAGAGACCGCAGAACCAAAACAACACAGCACTCAATCACAGAGTTACAGTATCATGCACGAGAAATACTTTCACTGACGTTTATTTTACGTTCTACTCTATTATTTTTCAAGTGTTTTTAAGCAAGTTTTCTTTATATATTTATCTGTCTATTATATAGTGTCTCAAAATGTTGGATGAGAAAAAATGATTATTGCTAAGGACAATTTTGGTAGTCGCTACTAAATTCATCATTATATTTTTCTAAGAATATAAGAAAATATATAACCTAACTAATTTGTGTTTCCTGATTTCACATAGATAAAAATGTCTCTAAACCTTACAATTCTTTATTCAGAGTTGATCTAGACTAGTATAAACTATCCAAAGAAGAAAACACACGATTACTAGTTAAACCATTATAACCACAAATTAACCAAGGTATTTGTAGTAATATGGTTATACAAAATACTACACTTTTACTATAATAAAACCAGAAAAGATCTGTTTTTGTGTATGTCTTCTCTCTTTTTTTTGGTTTTGTTTTTATAACTGTACTGCCTTAATTGTTTGATGTTTTCTTCTGAGTCAGTTCCGATCAGAATCCAATGATTCGCGATCCGAGCTCCGAAGTCCCGATCTGAATCAAAAGATTCACGAACCCGCTCTGCGCTCCGCGCTCCAAAGTCCCAATCTGAATCAAATGATTCGCGATCCGCGCTCTGAGGTCCCGAATGATTCGCGATCCGAAGTTCCGATCTGAATCAAATGATTCGTGATCCGTGCTCCGAAGTCCCGAATGATTCGCGATCCTAAGTTCCGATCTGAATCAAATGATTCACAACCCCGCTCCAAAGTTAAATCGTTCGCAATCTGCGCTCCGAAGTCCTGAATGATTCGCGATCCGAAGTTCCGATCTGAATCAAATGATTCGTGATCCGTGCTCCGAAGTCCCGAATGATTTGCGATCCGAAGTCCCAATCTGAATCAAATGATTCGCAATCCGCGTTCCGAAGTCCCGAATGATTCGCGATCTGAAGTTCCGATCTGAATCAAATGATTCGTGATCCGTGCTCCGAAGTCCCGAATGATTCGCGATCCGAAGTCCCAATCTGAATCAAAAGATTCACGAACCCGCTCTGCGCTCCACGCTCCAAAGTCCCAATCTAAATCAAATGATTTGCGATTCACGTTCCGATGTCCCAATCTGAATCAAATGATTCGCGATCCGCGCTCCGAAGTCCCGAATGATTCGCGATCCGAAGTTCCGATCTGAATCAAATGATTCGTGATCCGTGTTTCGAAGTCCCGAATGATTCGCGATCCGAAGTTCCGATCTGAATCAAATGATTCGTGATCCGTGCTCCGAAGTCCCGAATGATTCGCGATCCGAAGTCCCAATCTGAATCAAATGATTCGCAATCCGCGTACCGAAGTCCCGAATGATTCGCGATCCGAAGTTCCGATCTGAATCAAATGATTCGTGATCCGTGCTCCGAAGTCCCGAATGATTCGCCATCCGAAGTCCCAATCTGAATCAAATGATTCGCAATCCGCGTTCCGAAGTCCCGAATGATTCGCGACCCGAAGTTCTGATCTGAATCAAATGATTCACAACCCCGCTCCAAAGTTAAATCATTTGCGATCCGCACTCCAAGTCCCGAATGATTCGCGGTCCCAATCTGAATCAAATGATTTGCAATCCGCGCTCCGAAGTCCGTAATGATTTGCGATCCAAAGTTCCGATCTGAATCAAATGATTCGCGATTCGTGCTCCGAAGTCCCTTTTTGGTGTTTATTCAATCTTATTTTGTAAGTGACTTCTCATTTTGTTTTAAAGATGCTTTGTTTGGCTTATTTGAATATTCTAAGGAGAATACAGGAAAATATTACATAATTAATTTATGTTTTCTGTTAGCTAAATTTCACATTCATAAACAAAAGTTTACTGGCTCTAAACCTCTTTTTTCTTTGTTCAAAGTGGATTTGGATATGTATGTGGAAACTATCCAAAGTTCTACTAATTTGAAAGCTATGAAAACTGTATCTCTGTATTCATCCTTTGTGTCATCTTAAGATGTAATTGTATTACCCTGTTTTTTTTCTTTGTTTCCCTGGCAACAAATCTGTATATTTTTGTTTCTTTTTATTTATTTTGTCTGTATTTGTACTGTTTTGTTGTTTTGAATATCTGTAATGCTTA
The DNA here is from genome assembly GCF_022985175.1 of Labeo rohita. Lineage (NCBI taxonomy): Eukaryota > Metazoa > Chordata > Actinopteri > Cypriniformes > Cyprinidae > Labeo > Labeo rohita. The sequence continues at coordinate 31,666,781 of NC_066888.1, forward strand.
ATAAAAAAAAAAAAAAAAAAAAAAAAAAAAAGTGCTCCGAAGTCCCGAATGATTCGCGATCCGAAGTTCCGATCTGAATCAAATGATTCACAACCCCGCTCCAAAGTTAAATCAAATGATTCGCGATCCACGCTCTGAAGTACCGAATGATTCGCGATCCGCAGTCCCGATCTGAATCAAATGATTCCTAATACACGAAGTGAACACAAAACAGCATAATAACAACATAAAGTGTAAAAGTGTAAACTTTATCATTCAGCTGTACTATGCATGTATGTTTTAAACACTTCGGGTACCAAGCAAATTCATGTCCCAGTCACATGTTCTTGTTTAAACAAACATTTCTTACACTATCAGAACAAAAAACAATTATATTTCATATATATATATATATATATATATATATATATATATATATATATATATATATGTAATTTGTTGTTAACATTTGATTTTAACACTTGTTAACCAGTTTTTAACATTTGAAAAACTGGATGTTGTAAATGTTCATTTAGAAACAATGTTTTCAGAACTTAACGTGTGTTCACATGTTAAAACATATTGCATTTAAGCATCAGCACAGGTCGTTCATCTTATGTAATAATCGATTAAACAACCTGCGCACTGTTGGCGTCACTGTCCTCCCGTGCGGCAGGTGGCGCTGTGAGCGGCTCCCGCTCTCCGTTTGTTTCGAAGAGGGAGTGTTCTGTTTACGCGCTCACATGTTTGGAGTCACACTCGAATCAAACCCCTTTATTGAGTACTATTTAAAACTTATTTAAATCACACGATCTTCATAATACTTTCCAAACGAAATCAAGTCTCCGTGATCAAATCAAGCAGCGCAATATGGATGATATAGAGGCTGAGTTCAATATTACAGCAGCGTGTCCGGATTCTCCTCAGGATCATGACAGAGAGGAATCGATTAAACAGGCTGTTCTTTTCCACCAGTCTCATCCAGACGCCAGAGGTGATGATGTCCTGATGATATCTCACAATATTTGTGATTCTGAACCACAAAACCAGTCTTAAGTAGCACTGGTATATTTGTAGCAATAGCCAGCAATACATTGTATGGGTCAAAATGATCAATTTATGCCAAAAATCCATAGGATATTAAGTTAAGATCATGTTCCGTGAAGATATTTTGTAAATTTCCTAACGTAAATATATTAAAACGTAATATGCATTGCTAAAAACTTAATTTGGACAACTTAAAATGTTATTTCTTAATATTTAGATTTTTTTTGCACTCTCAGATTCCAGATTTTCAATCTTGTAGTTGTATCTCAGCCAAATATTGTCCTGTCCTAACAAACCATACGTCAATGGAAAGCTTTATGTGGCCAAGGGAACTCAGTCAAACAGCTGCTTACGTTTTCAGGTGTGCTCACATCGATTGACTTCGTCAAGTCCAACAGAAAGTGTCTGAATCTGATCAGAGAAGCGATGCTGCGGCATAACTGGCAGGAGGCTGTGGAGTATTTCAGATCTTACATTCAGACATTGGAAGCTGGAACTTATCAGGAACTGAAATCAACAGCTTCTGAGGTACATCTACTGTGGAGCCCCGTCAAATATACATTATTAAGCTTCTATTACACTAACAGTCAAAAGTTTTTGAACAGTAAAGTTTTAACGACGTCTCTTCTGCTCACCAAGCCTGCATTTATTTGATCCAAAGAACAGAAAAGGCACCAAAATTGTAAATATTTTTACTATTTAAAATAACTGTTTTCTATTTGAATATATTTTAAAATGTAATTTATTTATGTGATGTCAAAGCTGATTTTTTAGCATCATTACTCCAGTCACATGATCCTTCAGAAAACATTCTAATATTCTGATTTGCCGCTCAAAAAACATTTATTATTAATACTATGTTGAAAACAGCTGAGTTGTTTTTTTTTTTCTTCTTATGATTCTTTTGTAACATTATAAATGTCTTTATCATCACTTTTGATCAATTTAAAGCATCCTTGCTATATAAAAGTATTCATTTCTATAATTTCTTTCCCAGAAATTACACTGACTCCAAGCTTTTGAATGGTGTAGTGTATAAATAATGTTACAAAGGCTTTTTATTTCAGATAAATGCTGGTCTTCGGATCTTTCTGTTCATCAAAGAATCCTGAAAAAAATTACTCAAATGTTTTAAATATTGATAATAATAATAAAAGCTTCTTGAAGAGCAAACCAGCATATTAGGATGATTTCTGAAGGATCATGTGACACTGAAGACTGGAGTAATGATTAGGGTTGGGTGTCGTTTGGGGTTTTTTCGATACCGGTGCCAAATCGATACTTTTAAAACGGTACCGGTGCCAAAACGGTGCCTGAACTGATACTTTTAAAAAAAGCCACAAAGTGGTGGATGACACAAGAATATGTTTTTATTGGACAAAAAAAGTTCTTTAAATTGAACAATGTATTAAAAGTAAAAAAGAAGTAGGACTATACATTATTAAGTCAATGCAAAACGCAACAACAATAAAACCTAAGCCACCTAACCCAACTACAATAATTTAACAGCTTAAAATTTCAGCACTTCTTTTGCAGAAATATGACTATATGTGATGAGATCTGGGAAAACCCGTCGGATGTCGCGGTGGGACGTTTTCAGGAAATTCGTTTTTCATTAAATTATTATTCTATAACATCTTGTCTATCATCTCTGAAAATATCTCTTCGAAATTCACTTGTTTAGTGCAGAAAAATAGACATTTATTGCAGAAATGACTGTCTTTCTCCTATGTTAAGAACGCGCTGCGGAGGTGCTTTCCCTTAACACCACAAAAACAGTTAACCTATCAAAATAAACCACGTAACATATTTAGTAAAGGCGTATCAGTTCACATTCTCCACCAGTCCTGTGTAACGCCGTCTAAAGTACTGCAGCTGTTCACTTAACCAATCTTACTCGTCTCAATCTGCTCAGTTTTGGTGATGTCAGTGCCCTAAATGATGTTGCGGGCTATTTCACATCCAGAGATGAAGGATCGGATGATGAAGTTACTAAAGAGGAGTCGTCCGATGACAGTCTGTTTTATCACAGTGCGTGAACAGTTGCGCTGCGCTCGCTTTTACTACAAAGTAGGCTGCATTGTTTGCTAAACATAAAATGGGTGATTAACGGAAAACAGACGTTGTCTGTTTGTCTAATGATGCAGTAGCGCTCCTAACTTGACAGACAGCTCTCGTTAAACCCGTAAAGTGAAAGCCGTCTCACTTTAAAGCCGTTTTTCTCAAAATCCCATTCCTGTAAATCATCACTATCAGCCAACCTAAGACAGCCATAAATAAAAGTTTTGGAAAGGGGCCTGAACTCTGAAAGCTTTCATATGGTGTCAAAACCTAAAAAAGGTAAAATTTCACCATGTGTTGGGTTTTCCTAGATCGCATCACATATTTGCCGTCTCTGGCAAAATACGACACCTCTCCAGCTGATGTCTGCAAACTGTCAAACATGGTGCATCCCTCTGCTTTCAACTTTATTCCACATACCATCAAATGTTTCATTAGGTTTGATGCGTTTTCCCCTTCGCACGCAACTGCTGTAAAACATTTGCTGCACGTCGCAGTGTCTGAATCATTTCTCGTGAAATATAGCCACACTTTAGAATGTTTAGTTTTTGGCATTTTAAGTTCGACGCATTTAATGTAGCTCGCTAAGCTAACGGCAAACCACCTGCTGCAGTCAGAGCAAGTGTAACGATAGTTGCGGCATTCATGCGCTTCTCGGATGGTCTCATTTCCAGACGATTTGTGCTTTTATTTCGAATGTGAAAATGGATAGTAACTACAAAGATGTCTTGGATTTCTATCATCAAAGCTTTCCGAGGTTCACGTGAGTTTTCTCATTCAGTAAATACATTTTCTGATCATTCTGACACCTCATGAATGCAGTATTTAAATTTAACTAGCGATCATGCATGTTGATGAATCAATGCTTCTACATCCGTGTCATAGCACCAGAGGACAAATATTTCAATCGACAGTTCAGGCATTTAAGTGGCACCGAAATGAGGCACCGAAATTCGCGTTCTGATTTGGTCCGGTACATACCGGTCACATGGGTACGGCACCGGGTTTCGGTACCCAACCCTAGTAATGATGCTGAAAATTTCAGATTTGATCACAGAAATAAATTACATTTTAAAATATATTCAAATAGAAAGCATATATTTTAAATGGTAAAAATATTTTACAATATTACTGCTTTTGCTGTGCTTTGGATCAAATAAATACAGGCTTGGTGAGCAGAAGAGACTTTAGAAAACGGATCACTTTGTTTCCATGAAAAGAAACATATGCATTGACCCTGTGCATTGCATGCTTGTGGATTGTGATGTTTTAATCAGCTGTTTGGACTCTCATACTGATGGCACCCATTCACATGCATTGGTGAGCAAGTGATGGAAAGCCACATTTCTCCAGATGTCCTCTGACGTGATTCTCTTCATCAGATCACGTGGCGTCTAGGCGCAGAGATTCTGCATCATTTTCCTAATTCCAACCCTGACGATTTCAACGCTTTATATGAACAGTTAAAAAACTTCGGCGTCATGAATTACTCTAAGGTATGCGTTGCGTTCTAAACATCCAGACCTGTTTTTAACATCATGCACGCTGCATTCAAGATATGCATTCGATCGTGTTGTAGATCTGTTTGGAGCATTGCTTTCATCTCCTGCTGAACGGCCAGATGGATGAAGCCAAGCGGCAGCTGTCCATCGCAGACAGCTGGAGATACGGCAAGGTGTCGGCTGCTCAGTCCGTCATGAAAAAGCTCATCCGTGCCTACTGCGGTTATGTAGATTACCTGATCTGGAGCAAGAAGAAGACCTCTGCACCTGGAAGCGGTAGGAAGATCAATAATTTGATGTTAAAACCACATCTTCTTTGTTGCATCTATCATAAATGATGTTCTCTGTCAATGCTTTTGGTTTCAGAGGAGGCGGGCAGTAACCGTGAGATGCACAGCTACTTCAGACAAGCTTCTGTGACCTTGAAGGAGATCATCAGTCAGCCTGGAGTCTGGGATCCTTTCGTCTTGAGTTACTGTCATGTGAGACTCCATCCTACCTTGTGCACATTGACTAGTTTTGGGTTTGTTTGGACCAAAGCGACAGTTCTGTCGTCATTTACTCACTCATGGTGTTCAAAACTAGGGATGCACCAATGATTTTTGATTAATTTGAAGCCATCGGCATATTGGAAATGGCATGAAAAGAGCCGATACCGATGGTTTATTAATTAACCGCTCAAACGTTTGGGATCAGTAAAACTTGTAATGTTTTTTATGCTCATCAAAGCTGCATTTATTTGATCAAAAATACAGAAAAAAAAACAGTAAAATTGCAAAATGTTATTACAATATAAAATAATGGTTTTTAATTTAATATACTTTAAAATGTAATTTATTCCTGTGATGCAATGCTGATTTTCATCAGCTGTTACTCCAGTCTTAAGTGTCACATGATCCTTCAGAAATCATTTTAATATGCTGATTTATTATTATAATTATAAATGTTGTACTAATGAATATTTTTTTAAAACTTGTGATTTTTTTTTTTTTGTTTGTTTGTTTTTATAATTTTTTGATGAATAACAAGTTAAAAAGAACGGCATTTATTCAAGATATAAATCTTTTTCAACAATGTAAATCTATGCTATCACGTTTTATTTTTCTTTTTTTTTTATTAATTTAATTTATTTTTTTCCAAAAAGTATAAAAATTTACTGACCCCAAACTTTTGAACAGTAGTGTATATTGTTAGAAAACCTTTTTTATTTTGAATAATAATAATAATAAAAAGGAATATATAGGCCTATACACAAAATATATTTCACTTAAATCATTAAGAGATTAACAAAGCAAAAGAAAAAATTACAGGGTTCATACAAGGTGCTTAAAGTACTTGAAGTACTTGAATTTGACTTTTTGAAATTTAAGGCCTGGAAAATCCTTAAGAAAAGCAATACTCCTGAAGAGGTACTTGAAAAGTGGTTGAAGTATTTAAAGCAATGTATCTATGAAATGCGTGTTTAATTTAGTCAATAAGCAAATATCTTTTTACACAGTGTAAAAACATCACACCTTTCTCGCTTATTTCAGTTAATGTCAGAAAACAATCGAGCTAAGTAATACTAACAGTGTCGTGTAAACATGGCTCAAGATGTGAAAAGAGCAAACAGGAACCAAATCAATTGAGTCATTTACGATTAATCCGATTAGCCCGATTAATTCTCGTGACTTCGATCATTCATTTCAAACGATTCACTAGCAAAAACCAGATCATATTAAAAGTCATTCATTTCCAATTTCAACTTGTAATGATTTTAAAAAGCATGTAGTGATGGGTGAATGGAGCTTTGCGTCGCGAAATGATTCACTGTTTCGAAGCGTTGCAATCGGATCGCGCTTTGCGAATCTTTTGATTCAGATCGGAACAGGTTCGTGAATCATTTAGCGAACTGAATGATTCAAATCAAATGATTCGCAATACGCGATTTGAAGTCCCGATCTAAATCAAATGATTTGCGATAGGCAAAGTTCCGATCTAAATGATTTGTGATCCACATGCGAAATTATGGTTCACAAATCATTATTTAGATGAATCGCGAATCATTTGCTCTAGATCGGATCTTCGTAGCGCGGATTGTGAATTTGATTCAGATCGGGACTTTGTTGTGGGTTTGCGAATCATCAGGATTTCAGAACGATTTCGCGAATCTTTTATTCTGTTTTTTTTAAACAGTAGAAAACATCAAACCATCAAGGTAGTACTGTTGTAAAAACAAAAACAAAGAAAAAACTTATAAATCCCTTAAGAAAATTAACCGTGGTTTTACTGTAGTAAAAGTGTAGTATACTTTAGTAGTAATCCTTTGCTTGTGCGTAACTTTATTTTTGCCATTTTTTTTTTATTAGTAAATTTTGTGTGTTTCGCTTTTTTTAGAATTTGAAATAAAAGACATTGAAGATTGAAGATCAAAAAAGCAGTGCTTGAAAAGTCCTGGAATTTCATTTTACCATATCTGTACAAACCCTGATTTGATCAAAAATAGTTAAAAATTGTAAAATATTATTACAATTTAAAATTGCAGGTTTTATTTTAATATGTTTTAAAATGTAATTTATTTCTTTGGTGCAAAGCAGAATTTTCAGCATCATTACTCCAGTCTTCAGTGTCTGATCCTTCAGAAATCATTCTAATATTCTGATTTGCTGATTAAGAAACATTGTTAGCAATGTTGAAAACATTTTATTTATTTTTAAGTTAAGAAAAAAAGTAGTTTTATTTAGCAAGGATGCATTAAATTGATCAAAAGTGACAAAAAAGACATTTACAATATTACAAAATATTTATATTTCAAATAAATGCTGTTCTTTCGAACTTTCTGTTTATCTGTGAATCCTGAAAAATAAAATGTATGACAGTTTCCGCAAAAATATTGTGCAGCACCACTGTTTTCAACACTGATGGTAATCAGAAATATTTCTTGAGTAGCAAATCAGCATATTAGCATGATTTGTGAAGGATCATGTGACACTGAAGACTGGAGTAATGATGCTGAAAATCCAGGTTTGATCACAAAAATAAATTCTATTTTACAATATATTCACATAGAAAACAGCTATTTTAAACTGTAATAATATTTCAAAATTTTGACTGTATTTTTGTCTTTATCTTCCGTCTTGTGCTGCAGATGCTGGAGTTTTACGGTGATGAGGATTCTGCTCTGCAGGTTCTGGAGAATTACGCTTACAACAAGGAGTTCCCATCGAACCCTAACGCTCACGTGTATCTGTACCAGTTCCTCAAGAGACACGAAGCCCCACAAGCCAAACTCATCGGTTCATTAAAGGTATGAAACGAGTCGGTCGATTAGGAAATGTATGAAGATTCTCATTAAAATGAGCCTCATTTTCTGGTTTGTGTCGCTCAGATTCTGCACTCTTTAGTCCCGAGTCACGAGCTGATGCTGGAGCTGATCGAGCTCCTGCTGCAAACCAGTACGTATGGAAAACAGACTTCTTCTGATTTATTTTCAGCACATTGCGATGTAGTTATAATGTTTTGGATGATAGTTCATGGATTGAGATCCTCCTCCAGTGTTGGGTTTTTTGTTATATTTCTAAGCCACCGACCAGTAGCTGAAAAAAAAGTATAAAGTAAAACTTTGATTTGAATGAGTTTCTGCTTCTTTCCAGAGCAAAAGCGCGACCAAGAAGAAGCTCTCGCCATTTCCATGGACCTTCTGGAGTTTCCCACCTGGAAACGTGACTTAAAGGTTTGGAAGTGTCTTCTGAAGATTATGAAGAAACTCAAAGAGAAGTAAGTTATTATTAATATACTGCAGATTCTTATTAATATTAAGTTCATCAATTTTGTAAAATAGTGGCAATATCTTTGGAATTTTACAGTATTCAGAACAGGAGTGGAAAAATAAGTATAAAACGGTCTATTATAATGCTATTTATTTTAACAAATTGATTCTTGTGACATTAATTGCATATTAATTTTTATTGTAATTTTTCATATATTGTTAATTGCGTGTTTGGTTAAAAATATATTGCTAATTAATTATACACAATATTAAAATTATTTATTAAATAAATTGTTTTTATTAATAAAATGTTCATAATTTTATTTTTATGAATGTGACTTAAATTTGAGATGTACTGTAACAAAACAGGAGTATAAATAGACATTACACAGTCTTGTTTTGTTATATTTTGTTCAAATTGTAAACTTATTTTTATAAATATTTTGATTTAATAATTATTTATTATCTTTTTAATATTTATTAAAATATATAATTTTATTTTTATGATTGAATTTGAGATATACTCTGAAAAAAGGAGTATTATGTGCTTTCTGTGAATATAAAAATAGACTATTTACACTTTAGATCATTTATTTATACTATTTAGACTCTTTATACAGACTTTGTACTGTTTTATTTTTTTTTTACAGTATATTTCAAATTAAAAACATTTTTTGTCACATTCATGAAAATAAAATGATAAATAAATATAAAAAATAATTTAAATATTTATTAATCAAAATATTTATCAAAAATAAGTTTACAATTTGAACAAGAAATAAAACAGGACTGTGTAATGCATATTTTTGTGTGTGTGTTCCTTTTTTATTATTCTGTGAATAAAGAGATCAGACTATTGGCACTTTTTAGACCATTTATTTATATTATTTAGACCATTTATACAGACTGTTTATACTCCTATTTTGTTACAGTGCATCTCAAATAAAAAAAACTGTCAATATATATATATTTATATGTATATATGTGTGTGTGATATATGTATATATGTATATATATATATATATGTGTGTGTGTATGTGTATAAATCTTGTTTAAATTGTAAACTTGTTTTTGATAAATATTTAAATAATTTATTAAATTTTGTATATTTATTAAAATATATCATTTTATTTTTATGATTGTGACTTTTTTTGCGACAAAATAGTATAATTAGTCTGTATAAAATAAGTCTAAATAGTAAAAATGGTCTGAAAAGTATAAATAATCTGATCTTTTTACTCACAGAATAATGATAAAAGAATAATAAAATAAAGGAACACACACACTTATTTTTAATAAATATTTTGTTTTAGTAAATACATAAATTATTTATTAAATAAATCTTTTTTATTCATTTATTAAAATATTTAATTTTTTATGAATGTGACCTTTTTTAAATTAAATTAATTTTTTTTTATTAAATAATCTCATCTCTACACAAACGTGTATTCGACAGTTGTGTTTTGTTCTATCTTCTTCAAATTGTAAACTTATTTTTGATAAATATTTTGATTAATAAAATGTAAATTATTTATTAAATAAATCATATTTTATATTTATTCATCTATTAAAATGCGTTATTTTATTTTTTATGAATGTGACCTTTTTTTAAAAAAAATTAAATCAATTATTTTTTAATTATATAGTCTCTACAGAAAAATGCGCTTTACACAGTTATGTTTTGTTATATCTTATTCAAATTGTAAAATTATTTTTGATAAATATTTTGATTTAATAAATATATAAATTATTTATTAAATATTTTATTATTTTACTTATATATTCAAATATATCATTTAATTATTATGATTGTCACAATTTTTTAAAATTATTGACTTTTTTTTTTTTTTTTTTACTTTTGTTTTTTTGTATATATTAAATATTATATATTATATATTTAGTATATATTTTGTATATATTATATATTTAGTGTATATATTAAAATGTATTGTAAATGTATTTTTGATAAATATTTTGTTGCACCCATAAAAAAAGAAAAATCTAATGGCCATCCAATAGGAAGAGTAGGAAATGCAAGTTACGCATGCAATTAATTGCATTACATAAATAAAAGGAATTAGAAATATAAATAGAAAATAAAGGAATTAAAAATTAGAAATCGTTTGGTCACTATGATTTCAAACATGGTTAATGTTTCTCATAATGTTGATTTAGAAAGTGCTTGGACGTTGTGAGAAAGGAGTGGAGCGTCAGGAAATCGCTCTGGCTTTCCTTACACTACAGAAACTACATCGCCAGGAAGGACGCGGCCGAGAACGTCCCGCTTCTGTTGGTCAAGAGAGACGTTTTGAAGTTGACGCGTGAAAACCGTAAGCACATCATGATTCTGTTCGCAGATTTCAGTTTCCTTTAGTAGGAAGAAAACCATGAGGCTTTGAGATTGTAATGTGCTGCAGAGGATTCCTCAAATGATGTTGTTTGTTTGTATAAAGTATTAAATGCGTTCCTGTTTGTGTTCTGTTTGCAGCCAGAGAATACTTCAGAATTGCAACGAAAATTGAGAGAGCAGGTGAACCGAAGATAGTAAGACCGGGGAAGAAGGAGGGGAAGAAGGAAGAGAAGAAGGCGACTAGGAAGCGCAGGTAAGATTTCAAATAAAAGTGTGAAATTGAGATTTTCTAGATTTTCACCAGAAAGGGTTTTAATGTGCTTGATGTTAATTGCATTTTATATTTTATTTATCATTTAGGGTGAAGGAAAAGAAAAAGAAGACTCTTGATGATTAAGAAGTCGAAGTGTGTTTTATAAGAAGTGTGTAAATTTGACACTTTCTGGATTTTTACCAGAAAGAAAGTTTGTACATGGGAGACTTTCATCTGCTTATGTTGAAGCATGGCTGTGAATTCAATGAATGGAAAGGCAGTGAAGTGATTGTCGGTCCTGATTGTGACCAGCAGGGAGCGCAAACGCTGCATTTCTCAAACCTGTTGCTTTTCAGGAACCAAACAGGAACCAAAGCCTGCTGTGGAGTTAGATGAACATTTGTAAAAAGAATAAGAAATAAATGAATTAAAAACAATAAATCCAATTGTCATTAATACATTAATACATATTTTTAAAAAGGAAAAAAAAATATTAATTACAATTTTATTTATTTGTTATTTTTAATAATTATAATTATTTATATATTTGCTACTTTTGTATATCTATATATTTTCTTTTTTTATGGAGTTAGATGAACATTTGTAAAAGAATAATAAATAAATAAATTAAAAACAATATATTCAAATGTCATTAATACATTTTTTAAAAAGGAAACATAAATATATTATTAATTACAGTTTTATTTATTTGTTATTTTTAATTATTATAATTATATATTTGCTATTTATATATATATATATATATATATATTATGGAGTTAGATGAATATTTGTAAAAGAATAATAAATAAATAAAACAATAAATCCAATTGTCAATATATATTTTTAAAAAGGAAGAATAAATATATTATTAATTAAATTTTATTTATTTATTATTTTTAATTATTATAATTATTTATATATTTGCTACTTATATATATCTATCTATTTTATATTTTATGGAGTTGAACATTTGTAAAAGAATAAGAAATAAATACATTAAAAAAACAATATATTCAAATGTCATTATTACATATACTTAAAAAGGAAAAAAATAAATATATTGTTAATTACATGGTTATTTATGCATTTGTTTATTTTTTATTATATTACAATTGTTATATCTTTGCTGTTTATATAGTTATTTTTATATTTTATGGCGTTAGATGGACATTTGTAAAAGAATAAGTAATAAATTAAAAACAATAAATCCAAATGTTGTTTAATATGTAGTTTAAAAAAAGGAAAAAAATTATATTATATTTATTTTTATATTTTATGGAGTTCGATGAACATTTTGTAAAAAGAATAAGAAAAAAAACAATTAATCCAAATGTCATTATTACATGAGTACATGGATATTTAAAAATGAAAAATAATATTAATTTTATTGATTTATTTATATATTTATTTATACATTCATTATTTTTAATTATATTATAATTATTTATTTGCTATCTGTACATTTATTTTTATTTTTATATTTTATGTAGTCAGATTGGCATTTGTAAAAAGAATAATAAATAAATAAATTAATTAAAAACAATAAACCCAAATGTCATTAATACATATATTTCAAAAGGACAAAAATAAATATATTATTAATTACGTTTTAATTAATTTATTATTTTTAATTCTTTTATTTATTTATTTATTTTTACGTTTTATAGAGTTAGATGAACATTTATAAAAAGAATAAGAAATAAATAAATTAAAAACAATAAATAAAAATGTCATTAGTACATTAATACATATATTGTAATTATTATTTTATTATTTGTAATTATTATTATTATTGCTTTTTATATTTTTTAGAAATTATATTTGCTATTTATATATTTAAGGATATTTTGTTTTTATATTTTATACTGTTATATATCTTTTGTTATAAAATTATATATTTAAAAATATATAAATACATGCATTCAGTCATAGAAGTATGACTGAATAGAGGAAAGGCATAAAATCAACACTTTATTTCCCATTTTTCTTGTTTGATATGATATGAACCGTAAGTCGTCCTCTCAGTGGACTGTATAAATAGGTTTAGACAGCAGACAGATGGCTGTAATAACAGCGTGGTTTGTGTTGAGTTTGTTGACAGCGTCTCTGTCACGTGTAGCAGGTTTACATGTTGCTCACGACCATCTGAACAACACTTATGCTGAGCAAGATGTTCATGGACTCTGAATCATGTGCAGTCAGTGATGCACAGATAGTCTTCATGTCTCATTCCTGTAGATCTCAGAGATGAGCGTTCAACTTCATTCAGTTCCAGGTGAGTTTAAAATCACTCGTACAGGTCCATCTTTAGCAGTCCAGAAGATTTTATGGCAGAAAAAAACACATCCAGGTCACATTTTGCCCCATTAGAAAATAAAAACATCTCATTGTTTTTAAAAAAAACTAATTATTAGGGGCCAAGCACCGAAGGCAGCCCAAAGAACCGTTTGCGGGAAAGTTGTGAAATTTGGCACGCTCATAGAGGACAGTCTCAACATTAACCATAGCAAATTTGGAGTCTCTAACTCAAACTCTCTAGCGCCACCGCTTGTCCAAAGTTTCACTTGTGTTTATGCTAATAACTTTTGAACCGTAAGGTTTGTAAGTTTTACAAAAATGCTTATAACTTCTGCTTACATTAGACTATTGTAAGTGATCTCAATAGATTTCTTGGGTGATGCTGAGAACATTGATACCCATTATGCCAATATTGGCCAAACATACTGTCCGCCATTTTCGTTAATGTTAAAAACCTACTTTTTCGAACTCCTCCTAGAACATTAGTCCGATTTTCAATAAATTTGACTCGGATCATCTTCAGACCTTGCTGGCAAAGAGTTTTGGATTTCGTGTCAATATACAAAACGGTTTTCGTTTAGTGCATCAACGAATTTGCTGGAAAGATGCCAAAGTACATCTGAGGCTGCATCTCTGCAAAGCTTTGACATATTGACACCAAACTTTATATGTGCCATTGTCACCTCACACTGACCACACCACATCAATTTGGTAACAGCGCCACCTATTGGTCAGAAGTGATACACCATTTATTAAATATTAATAATGAAATTTACAAAAATGCTAATAACGTCGGATTGCATTAGCCTATCATAATAAATCTGGTGTCAAAATATTCCTTGGGTCATGCCGACAACATACATATCAATTATACCGCAGTTGGCCGAACTTCCTTTCTGCCATTTTGATTAATGTACTTAACCTACTTGTTCGAACTCCTCCTAGACCGTTGGTCCGATTTTCACCAAATTTGACTCAAATCATCTTAATTATTTTAAATAATTACAAAATATATAATTAGTGTGAATCGGCATAAAATAGATATATATATATTTATGTTATATGATATATAAATAAATTCAAATAAATGCTGCCCTTGTGATTAGAATAGCCATCTTTGAAAAACATTACGAGCAATCTTAATTATATATGTAAATCAGAATAAAAAAATATATAAAAAAATAATTAAAAACGTTTATTAATAATTAAGAATAGAGTAAATTGAGCATGAGATATCTTTCAAAAACATAATTTTTTTTTATTTTAATTTTTATTACAAAATACAAAATAATCATTGTAAAGCAGCATAAAATATATTCAAATATCTTATTTTTGTAAATTACAATATTACTGCATAAGAGATGTCTTTCAAAAACAAAAAACATTAGTCTTAATTATTCCAAAATAGAAAATAATTTAATAATCAGTGTAAATCAGCATAAATATATTTAAATAATCTTAATATTGATAATATTTCGCTGTGTTATTGTTGTTTTTACTGTATCACATAAATGTAACCTTTGTAAGAATAGAGACGTTCTATAAAAAATTAATAAAAAAACATAATCCCAAAATATACAATTAATGTGAATCAGCATTATACACACACATATATGTTTATATGTATATATATATATATACATGTATATACATATGTATGTATATATATATATATATATATATATATGTGTGTGTATATGTGTATATATATATATATACACATACATATATGTATATAAATGTGTATACATACATATACATACATATGGGTATACATGTATACATATATACATATATATATATATATATATATATATATATATATAATATGTGTAAAAAACAATATATGTGTATATATGCATGTATGTATGTATGTGTATATATATCTGTGTGTGTGTGTATATATATATATAATGTGTGTGTATTCATATATATGTGCATATATAAATATATATGTGTGTGTGTATATATGTATATGTATTTATTTAAGAAATATATTATTTTTAAATATATATATTATATAATATGAACAATCTGAATTATATATGTAAATCAGCATAAAATATATTACAAATATTACAAAATGTTTTATCAATAATGTGAGCATAAAAGGTATTTTTCAAAAACATTGTAAAAATTCTTAATTACAGAATAATAATCATTGTAAATTAGCATAAGATGTATTGTTCTATTTTGTGGATAATTCACAATTTTACTGTTTTTAAATACAGTATATTTTAATTTATAGTACTGTATATTTTAAATGCCATCGTGAGCATTATATCTTTCAAAAACAAAATTGTAATTATTACAAAATACAAAATAATGTGATAATCACTGTAAAGCAGCATAAAATATATTAAAATATTTATTTTGTGAATGTAATTTAGCAATCCTAATTATTCCGAAATACAAAATAATGTTATAATCAGTGTAAATTAGCATAAAAAATATTAAAATATTCTTAATTTTAGTGAATATATTATATATAATATCATTGTTTTTACTGTATCAAATAAAAGCTGTTTTTGTGAACAGAAAAGATCAAAAAGTAAAGAAAAATGATTCCAAACTTTTGACTGGTAGTGGACAAGTATTTACATATTTAAATATTATTTAAATTCTATTTGTTTTCTCCATGTCAATATTGTTTGTCATTACTGTAATGTACTTTAAATGTACCGCACTGCCTGTAATCAATGCTGAAATGCGAACAATTGTATTACAGTAACGAGAGTCTAATGAGAATCGCCATTGAGAATAATGAAAGGTTTTACTGCGAGCAAAACACCTCTGCAAAAGAGGAAGTGGTTGTTCGTTTCCTCTTCTTCGTCGCTGTAAATATCACACCGCATGACGTCAGTTTTTCCACTGACAGACACTCACATACACACATCTAAATATAATTTTAAGCTTCTACCGGGGCAATAAAACAAGATCAGCGTTTTAGGAAGAGACGAGCTTGAAGTTAGGCAGCTCAGCTCACACTTTACCTCATTTTATCCGCTACATCTAATGTAAACGCATGAGAAACGATTAAGTGTGTCAGACCTCACCTCAGTCGCTGCCGCTTTGTGAATTACATATGTGTGTTTAGAACCTGTTTGGGGAACATTACGCTATTCACTGCTGGTGAGATCATGAATAAAGCTCATATTAGTCACAGATGAATCACTGAGGCCATAAAGATGTGATATAACATTTGTGAGCGTGGCCGTGCCCTTATGTGAGAAACAAGGCCTCTTCATGACTATAAACTACAGTGTCAGTCATGGGCTTTATACAGGACTCGACTCAACTCAGTCCCACACTGTCTTATTTTGTACCTAAGGAATCATAAGAATCTGTAACACTACATAATAACCTTCATTAATAAGTCACTCAGTGTTAGGTCGGTAGGAGACGTGCATTCAAATGCGATTTGTCAATATATGAGTCATAGTTTCATGATATTTGAATGCATTAAGTTATCTGTTAGTATCTGTTGCATAATGTTTTTTACAGAATCTGTTTGATGTTAAATTCTCACAAATTATTCAATATATTATTTTTCTGTATTTTTTAATGTCTATTTAATTTTTTTCCTTTAAAGTTATTCACATAAGAACCTTTTTTAACACATTTTATATGTTAATTCTTTATATTTTTCATTTTATTTTTAATTGTAATTTTTATAATTTAAGTGTTGACATAAATGACCCAAAAACATTGTATTTTTAAATTAATTAATTACCATTTTTATATTTTATTTTTAAACGGTCACACGTTTTATATTACACAACTTTCTGTTTGTAATTTATTTTTTTTGCCTTTAAGTTGTTGACATAAGAAAAGACCCTAAAACATTTGTATATATTTTTAACATCTACATTAACATTTCTTATAATTAATTTGTTTCATTTTATTTTTGTAATTTTATTTTTTATTTTATTAATTTAATTATTATCATTTACCTTTAAAGTGTTGACAATGACCCAAAAACATTTATTTATTTATTTATTTATTTATTTATTTATTTATTTATTTATTTTTATTTTTAAACATGCTATTAAGTTTCATATTACACAAGTTTCACCTCTTTCTGTTTGTATTTTATTTTTATTCGCTATTTTACTTTTGTCTTTAAGTTGTTGACATAAGAAAAGACCCTACAACATTTATAGATATTTTTAACATACATTTTAAACTTTTTTTGTAATAATTTATGTTTGTTTATTACATTATTTTTCATTTTATTTTTGTAATTGTCTATTTTATTATTATTATTATTATTATATTATTGTTTTTATTATTATTTACATTTAAAGTGTTGACATAAACAATGACCCAAAATACTGTATTTATTTATTTATTTATTTATCATTTTTACATGTTCTTTTTAAACATGGTTATGTTTAATGTTACACAAGTTTCACCTCTTTCTGTTTGTATAATATTTTTAATAACTATTTTAATTTTTGCCTTTAAGTTGTTGACATAAGAAAAGACCCTAGAACATTTATATTTATAAATTAATCATTTTATAAATAATTAATATTTCAACATTTTTATTTATTTTTTAATTTCATTTTATTTTTAATTTTCATTTAATTATTTAATATTTTTTTTTCTATTTTTAAGGTGTTGAAATAAAACGACCCAAATATTGTCTTTATTAATTAATTTTATTTGTATTTTATTTTATTTTTAAACATGGTATGAAGTTTCATATTACACAAGTCTCACCTCTTTCTGTTTGTATTTTATTTTTAATGGTTATTTTATTTTTTTGCCTTTAAAATGTTAACATAAGGAAGAACCGTACAACATTTATGATTAATTTTATGCCATTTTATTTTTTTATTATTGTAATTTTTTTCATCATTTTATTATCATTTTATTATTTCATTATTGCATTACATTCACACTTGTGTCTGGTCTCTAAACTTTGTGAACTTGTTTAATTTTTACTTTATTGTATAATTTTTCTCTTAGTATTTTATTTTTAATAAATATTGTAATTTTTGCCTTTAAGGTCTTGTACGGCCTTTTATTATGTATTGTATTTTATTTTATTTTATTTTATTTTATTTTATTTTTTTTTTGATTTGATTTGATTTAATTTATTATTTTAATTTATTTTATCATTTCAATTTTCATGTTTTTTTTCTGTTTGCATTTCATTTTTTATAAATTTTAATTTTTGCCATTTAAGTTTTTGACATAATAAAGGGCTCTACAACACTGATACATTTTATTTTATTTATTATTTTCTTTCATTTTTATCATTTTCATTTTATTGTATGCTTTTTATTTTCTGTTATTATTTTATTTGTAATAAATATTTTAAATATAATAAATATTTTAAACCTTCATAAATTTTACTTTATTGTATACTTTTTCTCTTAGTATTTTATTTTTAATAAATATTTTAATTTTTGCCCTTTAAGATCTTGTAGGGTCCTTCATTGTGTAATTTTATTTTATTTATTATTTTAATTTATTTGAATAATTTTTACTTTATTGTATTTTTCTGTTTGTATTTTATTTTTAATACATATTTTAATTTTTGCCCTTTAAGATCTTGTAGGGTCCTTCATTATGTAATTTTATTTTATTTATTATTTTAATTTATTTGAATAATTTTTACTTTATTGTATTTTTCTGTTTGTATTTTATTTTTAATAAATATTTTAATTTTTGCCCTTTAAGATCTTGTAGGGTCTTTCATTGTGTAATTTTATTTTATTTATTATTTTAATTTATTTGGATAATTTTTACTTTATTGTATTTTTCTGTTTGTATTTTATTTTTAATAAATATTTAAATGTTTGCCTTTAAGATCTTGTAGGGTCCTTCATTATGTAATTTTATTTTATTTATTATTTTAATTTATTTGAATAATTTTTACTTTATTGTATTTTTCTGTTTGTACTTAATTTTTAATAAATATTTAAATGTTTGCCTTTAAGATCTTGTAGGGTCCTTCATTATGTAATTTTACTTCATTTATTATTTTAATTTATTTGAATAATTTTTACTTTATTGTAATTTTACTTCATTTATTATTTTAATTTATTTGAATAATTTTTACTTTATTGTATTTTTCTGTTTGTATTTTATTTTTAATAAATATTTTAATTTTTGCCCTTTAAGATCTTGTAGGGTCCTTCATTATGTAATTTTATTTTATTTATTATTTTAATTTATTTGAATAATTTTTACTTTATTGTATTTTTCTGTTTGTATTTTATTTTTAATAAATATTTAAATGTTTGCCTTTAAGGTCTTGTAGGGTCCTTCATTATGTAATTTTGTTTTATTTATTATCATAATTTATTTGAATAATTTTTACTTTATTGTATTTTTTTCTGTTTGGATTTTATTTTTAATAAATATTTTAATTTTTGCTTTTAAGGTCTTGTAGGGTCCTTCATTATGTATTTTTGTTTTATTTATTATTTTAATTTGAATAATTTTTACTTTATTGTATTTTTCTGTTTGTATTTAATTTTTAATAAATATTTAAATGTTTGCATTTAAGGTCTTGTAGGGTCCTTCATTATGTAATTTTACTTTATTTATTATTTTAATTTATTTGAATAATTTTTACTTTATTGTATTTTATTTTCAATAAATATTTTAATTTTTGCCTTTAAGGTTTCGTAGGGTCCTTCATTATGTAATTTTATTTTATTTATTATTTTAATTTATTTGAATAATTTTTACTTTATTGTATTTTATTTGTAATAAATATTTTAATTTTTGCCTTTAAGGTTTCGTAGGGTCCTTCATTATGTAATTTTATTTTATTTATTATTTTAATTTATTTAAATAATTTTTACTTCATTGTATTTTTCGGTTTGTATTTTATTTTTAATAAATATTGAAACGTTTGCCCTTTAAGGTGTCGACACAATGAAGGCCCCAAAACACTAATGCACTTTTTACATATTATTTTAATTGATTTTTATAATGTTTACTCTATTGTACAATTTTATTTTTACACACAGTGGCATTATTTAATTTTTTCATTCGTTTTTGTTTTAATTATCGATTGATTATTTACTCTTTCCACACTTTTATGACTATTTGAGCGCATTCACACTGGCGTCCCGTCTCTTTAAACCGCTTTCAGCGATCTGCGTCCTGATTGGCTCTCAATGACATCACCCTGCGCTTCCGTACGCGCCGCTCCGCTCTCCTCCCATTTCGGGGCCGCTGTCGCTCTCCATCACCGCATGACTAGCGGCAGTGCGGAGCTCCATTGGTTCAGGCTCACGTCAGTCTGAAGTGATACTAGTGCGGAGCCGCTACAAACTCCAACTACATCAGTGAAGAGAGAGCAAAGCAGGACGGGAGGAAAATGTTGCGGGTCTCCAGCGCCGGGACCGGCTGAGCGGCTCAGACTGATCGATAAGCAGCGGAAGGAAGACACTGCTGATAAACGCCACTTACACGTAAGTCTGAAGATCACATTGAACTGTTTGGAGTTGTTTGGGAATTGCATGCGATTGCTGAGCATTAGAGATCCACACAGTCCCACCCCATATAGATCTATAGGATGTGTTTGATTACAGAGATCACACGTTGAACACACAAGCCTCAGTTTCCTCTGAAATCAAACTTAATTTCCAGGCATTGCTGTCATCAGTCATGTGTGAGGCTGAAGTTGTGATCTTGGCAGATTGTGTGCTGTGCAGAGCAAATCATCTGTAAATTGCATGCATTGTCACCGCATGAAATAGTGATGATGTCTAGCCTCAGATGCAGAACCTTTCCATATTTTATTCCCAGCACGTCCACATGCCGTGTTTGGGAATGGGCCGTGTGCTCTTTTGAATTTAATGGGGTCAGCAATTCGCTCTCGTACATCTCGAGTCTCGTGCGACGAGAGCCTATAGGAATCTGTCAGGTTCCCATGCAAATGTCGTTCTGGAAGTTCTGCACGTCTCCTGACGCTCGCACGTTTGCTGGTCGAATATCTGGGCTCATTTGGCTGTAGAGCTGAAAGACGTTCTGCAGGTTCCCACCAAAATGAGTGCAAAAACCCTGCAGGTTCGGTCCGGGCCTGTGCGAGAACACGCCGTCCGTTAGACGACGATACAGCCTGAGAACTAAAGGTTTTTTAACATCACAGAAGTTCCCAAGCTTGTTCCTAGAGACCAGCAGGACACATTTTTAGCGTTTGTCTTATCTGACCCAGCAATTTTTAGGTCTTGGAGTCTCTGCTGATGTGCTGATGAGTTGATCAGTTCTATTTTATTATATTTCTAAAAGTGTAAAATTATTTTAGTACGTTCACACTTGCAAACCGGTTTCACTAAACTGTCTTCTGACTAATTTTTTATATATTTTTTGTTTGTTTTATTCTTGTAATTTTTATTTTAAATAAATGAATTTATTTTATTTTATTATTTGATTTCATTTATTATTTCAATCAATCAATTTTTATGTTTTTTTTTTCTGTTCGTATTTCATTTTCAATAAATATTTTAATTTTTGGCATTTGAGCTGTTTACATAAGTAAGGACTGTACAACATTTATTTGATTTATTATTATTATTATTTTTTTAGCATTTTTATTTTATCGTATACTTTTTTTCCTGTTAGTATTTTATTTTTAATAAATATTTAAATTTTTGGCATTTAAGCATTCATTATTTTATTTTATTTTATTTTATTTTATTTTATTTTCATAATTTCTACTTTATTGTAGTTTCTCTGTTTGTATTTAATTTTTAATAAATATTTACATTTTTGCCATTTAAGTTGTTGACATAATTAAGGACCGTACAACATTTATTTTATTTATTATTTTCATTTTTTTTTTTTTTATCATTTTTACTTTATCGTATACTTTTTTTTCCTGTTAGTATTTTATTTTTAATAAATATTTAAATTTTTGCCATTTAAGCTGAGGACTCTTCAACACTGTTTTATTTATTTATGTATTTTTTATCATTTTTACTTTATTCTATACTTTTTCTGTTAGTATTTTATTTTGAATAAATATTTCAAATTTTGCCTTTAAGGTGTTAAATTAATCTTGTAGGTTCATTCATTATTTTATTTTATTTTATTTTAATTTATTTTTATCATTTCTACTTTATTGTAGTTTTTCTGTTTGTATTTCATTTTTAAAAAATATTTAAATTTTTGCCATTTAAGTTGCTGACATAATTTAGGACCCTACAACGTTTATTTTATTTATTATTTTCATTTATTTATTTATTTTTTATCATTTTTACTTTATCTTATACTTTTTTTTCCTGTTGTATTTTATTTTTAATAAATATTTTAATTTTTGGCATTTAAGCTGTTGACGTAATGAAGGACCCTTCAACATTATGTTTATTTTATTTATTATTTTCATTTTTTTAAAAATCATTTTTACTTTATTGTATACTTTTTCTGTTAGTATTGTATTTTTAATAAATATTTAAAATTTTGCCTTTAAGGTGCTGAATTAATCTTGTAGGGTCATTCATGGGTCATTCATTATTTTATTTTATTTTTATAATTTCTACTTTATTGTAGTTTTTCTGTTTGTATTTCATTTTTAATAAATATTTAAATTTTTGCCATTTAAGTTGTTGACATAATGAAGGACCCTACAACACTAATACATTCTTATTTTATTTACATTGTATTGTATTTATTTACAATATTGATGTTTTATTCATTTCTAATATATTTTTATAATATTTATGATATTTTAACACACTATCATTATTTCTTTGCGTTCACACTAGCGTCTTGTCTCTTTAAACTAGTTTCCCTGTCTTACTGCTATTTATACAATATATTTTTGTTCTATTTGTATTTTATTAAAAAAAACTATTTTATTTTTTGCCTTTAAGTGTTGATTGTTATATTTTAATTTAATTTTATATTTTAATTTCATTGTTACTTTATTTTATTATTTTTATTTTATATAATTTTATTTTTAAACTATCATTATTTCATTGCATTCATATTTGTGTCTTTGTGTCATTAAATCATCTTCTGTTTTTCTGATTTATACATATTATCTTTTTGTATTTTATTTGATGATTATTTAAATTTTTATTGACATTGACAGACGCTGCAACAATCTTTTATTTTAGTTAAATTTTGTATTTTTGGTCTTTTATTTTTTTAAAAATAATTTTTAACATTTATTTTATTTTTATAAAAATCTATGTATTTATTTATTTGTTTGTTTGTTTGTTTGTTTGTTTCACATAATTTGTATTTTTAAAGTTTTAATTTATAGTTATTTTTAGTTATTTCTATAAAAATCTATTTATTTCACATAATTTTATTTTTAAACAGTATCATTATTTCATTGCATTATTATATTATATTGCATCATATTATTTATTTTTATTTTATTTATTTTATTTGTAATAATTTTTAACAATAATTTTTAGTTATTTTTATAAAAATCAATTTTTTTTTTACATTTATTTAACATAATTTTATTTTTTAAACAGCATCATTTCATTGCATTCACACTTGTGCCCATGTGTCATTAAACCATCTTCTGTCTTTCTGATTTATACATATTATCTTTCTGTTTGTACTTTGTTTTTAATGACTATTTATATTTTTATTGAAATATAGAAGGACCCTACAATATTGATCTTTTATTTTAATGACATTTTTATTTCATTTTTATTTTAATTATTTTATTTTATATTAATTTTATATTTATTTGACACTGACATTTTTTTATTATTATTTTACACATATTTTTTCTAAATATTTATTTATTTATTTATTTGTTTCACATTAGGATAAATTAAAAAATGTGTAGTGTTGGTGTGCCTCCAAAAAAACTGGGTTAGGAAACCCTGCTTTAGATTTCTTGGTAACACTTTACAAAAAGGTTCATTAGTTAACATTAGTTAGTAGTCTACTACTTTTTCATCATTTATTAATGCATTATTAAAATCACAAGTTGTGCTTGTTAGCATTAGTAAATGCGCTGTGAACTAACATAAACAACGAACAACTGTATTTTTTATTAACTAATGTTAACAAAGATGAATAAGTAGTGTAATAAATGTATCGTTCACTGTTCAGTTGCTACACTGACTAACATTAACTAACGGAACCTTACTGTAAAGTGTTACTATGTAATGTTCTGCAGATGGTTCTTTTAAGAACTCGTAACTAAAAGGTTCCTTGGAAAATAAAAACTGTTGTGAAAACAGGCTTGATTTTTAAACTGACGTGCGACTGTGGTGTGTTTCTCAGCGAGCAGCTTGCGACCGAGCGGACATCTGAGTTCTCCGTGGTGTGCCAGCCCTCTGTGGTCTCTCCATGCCTCCTTCTCCTCTAGACGACAGAATTGTGGTGGCGCTGCCAAGGCCGATACGACCTCAGGAACTCCGACTCCGCCTGGACACCAGCTACCTGGAAGCCACCGTGGGCACCGTCGGTCAGTCGACGGTAATCAGCAGCACCACCGTGGTGAAGATCCAGGCGACCAAGCTTTCGTATATGCCCTCGTCCAGCGGCTCCACGCGCTCGCTGACGTGTGGATGCAGCAGTGCCAGCTGTTGCACGGTGACCACCTACGAGAAGGACGGCCAGGTGAGCGCCAGCAGCCCCAACTTGAACTCTGGCGTCGGCTATGGCGTCCCGACGGTGGGCCACGGCGAGGCCTACAGCGCGCCCAGCCTCACCTCCAGCCTGACCAGGGGCGGCATGCGGGTCATCCACCCCAACGAGCTGGCTAAGAAGCTGACGCACTGCCCGCTGGGCCACCCGCTCGGGCCGGCGCCCGTCATCATCGACTGCCGGCCCTTCATGGAGTTCAACAAGAGCCACATCCGCGGCGCCGTGCACATCAACTGCTCCGACAAGATCAGCCGCCGACGCCTCCAGCAGGGCAAGATCACCGTCCTGGACCTCATCTCCTGCCGCCAGAGCAAGGACTCCTTCAAGGGGATTTTTTCCAAAGAGCTGGTGGTGTACGACGAAAGCACCGTGGACCCGGGACGCCTCACGCCGTCTCAGCCTCTGCACGTCGTTCTCGAGTCGCTGCGCAGGGAAGGAAAGGACCCCATCGTTCTTAAAGGTAGGCCTGCTTTTGAGAGTCAATGTTTGGGAAAAGAGGGGCTTCCAGTTAATCAAATGCTTTTCTTCTAGTATTTACAGTCCAGGGGCTGAAATCTTCTAAGAAAAAACATCAATTCTAAAAAGAATGTTCAAGACACTGTTTAAAATGAAGGTTCCAGAAGGGTTTTTTCTTAAAAAGACCATATTTTTCTTAGATCAAAACACATGTAAAAAAAAATCTAAAGAGTCTTTTGTGGAATGGAAAAGTTCCATGGGTGTTAAAGGTTCTTTTAGGAGTCAATGAAATGCTTTTTCTTCTAGTATTTAGAGTCCAGGGCCTAAAAATCGATTCTAAAAAGAATGTTCATGACACTGTTTAAAATAAAGGTTCTTAAAAGGGTTTTAAGACCATTTTTTCTTAGTTCAGAAAACATTTGAAAAAAATCTAAAGAATCTTTTGTGGATTGGAAATGTTCTTCAAGGGATCAATCGATTGCTTTTTCTTCCAATATTTAGAGTCCATTTTTGGATACCCAAAAAACCATTAAGTAAACAGTTATTAAAAGAACTTGTTTTTTTTTTTTTTTTTTTTTTAGAAAGTGTTTTTTGTGGAATGGAAAAGTTCCTTGGATGTTAAACGTTCTGAAAAGATAAAGGTAAATTCTAAAAAGAATGTTTTTTTTCAAAAACCATAAAAAAAAGTAAAGAATCTTTTGTGGAATGGAAAATTCTATGGGTGTTAAATTTTTCTCATGGAATCAATCGAGTGCTTTTTCTTCCAAAATTTTAGAGTCCATTTTTGGTTCTGTTTTTTTTTTTTACTATAAAGTGCTTTTTGTGGAATGGAAAAGTCCTTCAGCTAAAATCTTCTTAATAATAAAGATTTGTAAGATAAACTCTAAAAAGAATGTTCAGTACACTCTTAAAAATACTTTTTTTTTCTTAGATCAAACCATTTTTTACCATCTAAAAAAAAATCTACAGAATCTTTTGTGGAATGAAAAAGTTCCATGGATGTTAAAAGTTCTTCAAGGAAGCAATCAAATGCTTTTTTTCATATATGTAAAAGTCCTTCAGGCGAAATCTTCTTAAGAAAAAAGACCTGTAGGATAAATTCTAAAAAGAATGTTCAGTACACTATTTTAAATGAAGGTTCCAGAAGGGTTTTTTCTTAAAAGACCATATTTTTCTTGGATCAAAGAACATCTAAAAAAAAAAAAAAAAAAAAAAATCTAAAGAATCTTTTGTGGAATGGAAAAGTTCCATGGGTGTTAAAAGTTTTTTTAGGAGTCAATGAAATGCTTTTTCTTCCAATATTTAGAGTCCTGGGTCTGAAATCGTCTTAAGAAAGAAGATAAATTCTAAAAAGAATGTTCAGCATGTCCTTTAAATAAAGGTTCCAAAAGGGTTTTTCTTAAAAGACCATTTTTTCTTAGTTCAGAGAACATTTGAGAACAATCTAAAGAATCTTTTGTGGATTGGAAAAGTTCTTCAAGGAATCAATCGATTGCTTTTTCTTCCAATATTTAGAGTCCATTTTTGGATCCCCAAAAAACCATTAAGTAAACAGTTATTAAAAGAACTTGTTTTTTTGTTTATTTTTTTACTAGAAAGTGTTTTTTGTGGAATGGAAAAGTTCCTTGGATGTTAAACGTTCTGAAAAGATAAAGGTAAATTCTAAAAAGAATGTTTTTTTTCAAAAACCATAAAAAAAAGTAAAGAATCTTTTGTGGAATGGAAAATTCTATGGGTGTTAAATTTTTCTCATGGAATCAATCGATTGCTTTTTCTTCCAAAATTTTAGAGTCCATTTTTGGTTCTGTTTTTTTTTAACTATAAAGTGCTTTTTGTGGAATGGAAAAGTCCTTCAGCTAAAATCTTCTTAATAATAAAGATTTGTAAGATAAACTCTAAAAAGAATGTTCAGTACACTCTTAAAAATACTTTTTTTTTTTTTCTTAGATCAAACCATTTTTTACCATCTAAAAAAAAATCTACAGAATCTTTTGTGGAATGAAAAAGTTCCATGGATGTTAAAAGTTCTTCAAGGAAGCAATCAACTGCTTTTTTTCATATATGTAAAAGTCCTTCAGGCGAAATCTTCTTAAGAAAAAAGACCTGTAGGATAAATTCTAAAAAGAATGTTCAGTACACTATTTTAAATGAAGGTTCCAGAAGGGTTTTTTCTTAAAAGACCATATTTTTCTTGGATCAAAGAACATCTAAAAAAAAAAATCTTTTGTGGAATGGAAAAGTTCCATGGGTGTTAAAAGTTCTTTTAGGAGTCAATGAAATGCTTTTTCTTCCAATATTTAGAGTCCTGGGTCTGAAATCTTCTTTCTAAAAAGAATTCTAAAAAGAATGTTCAGCATGTCCTTTAAAATGAAGGTTCCAAAAGGGTTTTCTTAAAAGACCATTTTTTCTTAGTTCAGAGAACATTTGAGAACAATCTAAAGAATCTTTTGTGGATTGGAAAAGTTCTTCAAGGAATCAATCGATTGCTTTTTCTTCCGACATTTAGAGTCCGTTTTTGGATCCCCGAAGAACCTTTAAGTGAACTGTTATAAAAAGAACCTTTTTTTTCTTGGTGTGAAGAACATTTCAATAATCAAAAGAATGTGGTTTTTAACTGTGAAGTGCTTTTT
The DNA here is from genome assembly GCF_022985175.1 of Labeo rohita. Taxonomy (NCBI): domain Eukaryota; kingdom Metazoa; phylum Chordata; class Actinopteri; order Cypriniformes; family Cyprinidae; genus Labeo; species Labeo rohita. The sequence continues at coordinate 31,694,697 of NC_066888.1, forward strand.
GTGGAATTGAAAGGGTCCATAGATGTTACAAGTTCTTCATGGAATCAATTAAATGCTTTTTCTTACAATATTTAGAGTCCTGGAGCCAAAGTTGTCTTAAGAAAAAAGATTTGTAATATAAATTCTAAAAAGAATGTTCAGCACACTGATTTAAAATAAAGGTTCTGAAAGGTTTATTTCTTAAAATACCCATTTGTCTTAGTTCAGAGAACATCTTAAAAATCTAAAGAATCTTTTGTGGAATGGAAAAGTTTTGTGGATGTTAAAAGTGCTTCAAGGAATCAATCAAATGCTTTTTCTTCCAATATTTAGAGTCATGGAGCTGAAATTGTCTTAAGAAAAAAGATTTGTAAGATAAATTCTAAAAAGAATGTTCAGCATGTCCTTTAAAATAAAGGTTCCAAAAGGGTTTTTCTTAAAAGACCATTTTTTCTTAGTTCAGAGAACATTTGAGAAAAATCTAAAGAATCTTTTGTGCGTTAAAGGTTCTTCAAAGAATCAATCGATTGCTTTTTCTTCCAACATTTAGAATCCATTTTTGGTTCCCCAAAGAACTTTTAAGTGAATGGTTGTTAACCTGTTTTTTTTTTTTTTGTGTGAAGAACATCTTTATAATCTAAACAATGTTTTTTTTTTTTTTTTTAACTATAAAGTGTTTTTTTGTGGAATGAAAAAGTTCCATGGATGTTAAAAGTTCTGAAAAGCCGAAATCTTCTTAAGAAAAAAGATTTCTAAGATAAATTCTAAAAAGAATGTTCAGCACACTTCTAAAAATAAAGGTTCTGAAAGTTTTCCTCCTTAAAAGTCCATTTTTTCTTACTTCAAAGAAAATGAAAAAAAAATGTAAAGAATATTTACAACATTTCTTTACAGCATACAACAAAATCTTTTGTGAAATGGAAAAGTTCTATGGATGTTAAATGTTCCTCACGGAATCAATTGATTGCTTTTTGTCTTCCAACATTCGGAGTACATTTTTGGTTCCCGAAAAAACTTTAAGTGATCAGTTATTAATAGAACTTTTTTTTTTTCTTGGTGTGAAAAGAACATTTCACTAATCTAAAGAATGTTTTTTTTTTGTTTTACTGTAAAGTGTTTTTTTGTGAAATGTAAAAGTTCCAATGGATGTTAAAAGTACTTCATGGAGTCAATCAAATGCATTTTCTTCCAATATTTAGAGCAGTTCTGGATCTGAATCCTTCTTAAGACAAAAGATTTGTACAATAAATTCTAAAAAGAAAGTATGCTTTTTAAAATGAAGGTTCCAGAATGTTTTTTTCTTAAAAGACGATTTTTTCTTAGATCAAAGAACATCTTTAAAAAAAAGAATCTTTTGTGGAATGGAAAAGTTCCATGGATGTTAAAGGTTCTTCAAGTAATAAATCAGTTGCTTTTTTGAAACTAAAAAAAGAAACTAAGCAGTCAGTCAAAAAAGAACCATTTTTCTTGGTGTGAAGAACATGTCAATAATCTAAAGAATGTGGTTTTTTTTTTTACTTTAAAAGAGAAGTCCACTTCCAAAACTAAGATTAACAGATATGTACTTACGCCTTTGTCATCCACAATGTTCATGTCTTTCTTCAGTCGTAAAGAAATTCTATTTTTTGAGGAAAACATTTCAGCATTTTTCTCCATATAATGGACTGATATGGTGCCCCGATTTTAAACTTTCAAAAGGCAGTTTAAATGTGGCTTCAAATGATCCCAGATGCAGTTGTAAATGATCCCAGCTGAGGAAGAAGGGTCTTATCTAGCGTAACAATTGGTTATTTTAATAAAAATAATAGAGCCAAACGCTCTTACTCTGCCTGGACTGTTTTTGTTCCGGTTCATGACAGTTAGGGTATGTCGAAAAACTCCCATCTCATGTTCTCCCTCAACTCCCTTAACTTTTTTGTTAAGGGTGTTTGATCTTCTTTGCGTGTTCACTTTGCAAAGACTGGGTCAGTACTTCTGCGGCGATGTAGGATGATTTTAAAATGATTTTTGAAGTTGAGGGAGAAAATACGAAAATACGAGTTTTTCGACATACCCTAACTGTCTTGAGTCAGAATACACAGAGTTCATGGAGAGTAAGGCAAGATGAGCATTTGAGATTAAAAAGTATTTAAATTCTATTTTTTTATTGAAAATAACAGATCGTTTCACTAGATAAGACCCTTCTTCCTCGGCTGGGATCGTTTACAACCGCATTTGGGATCATTTGAAGCCGAATTTAAACTACATTTTGGAAGTTCAAAATCGGGGCACCATATCAGTCCATTATATGGAGAAAAATGCTGAAATGTTTTCTTCAAAAAGCATAATTTCTTTACGAATGAAGAAAGAAAGACATGAACATCTTGGATGACAAGGGGGTGAGTACATTATATGTGAATCTTTGATTAAGAAATGGATTTCTCCTTTAAAGAATCGTTAAGATAAATCCTAAGAGGTTTGTAGGAATGTTCGATACATTCTTAAAAATGATTCTAAAAGGATTTTTTCACAGTGACATTATAAGAACCATTTTTGGTTCCTCACAGAACCTTTCAGTGATCGGTTTTAGAAGAACATAGAGCCATCAATGCTAGTACAAAACCTTTATTTTTAAGAATGCAAGAGCAGTTCTCTTGTTTAGATGTACAAACTTTTTCAACTTTACTCTTAAATGAGAAAATAGCAGTTTTCATTTTTAAGAGAATCCTGTTTTGTGAATCCTGTCGTAACGTTTGTTCTGCCTTTTTAATTTCACCAACAGTCATTTGACTCTTGCAGAAATAGAAGTAGCTGAATTATTCATTTCTAGAAATGACTCGCTATTCGACGCCTACTTTTTGTTTCGTTGACATGTGAACTTTATCTAAATTACTTCTAAAACACTACTCTGTACTTTCAAAGACAAAGCCACCCTCTCAAACACATGTTTGGAGTTTTTTTTTTTTGTACCGATGTTTTTGAGTAATGGGACTTTCACTTTCTAAAACTTCTTCTGTTTGACACTTTGTTTTCTTTTTTAAAAGAAATAATACTTTGAATCAGCAAGGATGCAACAAAGTAACAGTAAAGACTTTAACTGATGTTAAAAATGTTACAAAAACATTTAAAATGCTACAAAAGTGTTCTATTTTAAATTCATGCTGTTCTTTTGAACATTCTGTTTATCAAAGAATCCAGAAAAATAAAATGTATCACACTGATGATAATCAGAAATCTTTCTTGAGCAGCTAATCAGCATATTAGAATGATTTCGGAACGATCATGTGATACTGAAGACGAGTCATGATGCTGAAAAATTAGCTTTGTATCACAAAAATAAATTACATTTTATATTATATTACAACAGAACTTAGCCATGTTGAATTTAAATATTTTTTCGCAATTTTTCAGTTTTTACTGTATTTTTAATCAAAACCTTGCAATGAACTGATTCAGCAAATGAATGCTATAAGGCTTGAACAGAAGAACTGGGACTGAAATGTACATCAACAAACTACCCAGACAGTGCAGTAGTTATGTTGCGTCTGCAGTAGATCAGACTTCAGGTTGTTGAAAGACTTTAGTCTGTTGACTATTTGCGTGCAGGACGGCGCAAGCAGGCATGTCCAGCTCCGCTCAGCTGACCTCTCGCTGCGACGGCCATGTGCCGCCGCGTGCCTGAGCTCCCACGGCCCTTGGCAGCAGCTGACGGTGAAGAGCGAGCTCTATTCTAGCAGCGCGCGAGTCTGTTGCCATCTCTTGCCTTGTTTGGCTGCCGTGGAGAGCCGAGGGACGAGGGCAGAGCGCGTCTGTCAGCTGACGTCCACTTCATGCATCTGCTCCAAAAACATAGACATCATAAGTGCATTCTTTTACAACATAATGCCTTCTAAGTTACCTTTATTTTGGACAAATGAGATAATCCCACAATTAAGCTGCTGCTTTGGAAGTGTATACAGTAAGTCAGTGCACTAGGTTTTGGAACGCAGCCGATATGTCAGCGTATTCACACATTAGGACTGTGTTCCAAATCCTAGTGAGCTGTCTTGCTGTCTAGTTCTTACTCAGCAGCCTGAAATGGAATCTCGTAAGCGGTTTGGAACGGGTTTGGGACGCTCTTCATCGGCTACAACATGAAAATGTGTGTTATGCAAATAATGCTGCTCACGCAATCTGCAGAATCTCAACTCATTATTGATTTCTACAGAGTTTGGTGTTTGCATGTTACTTAGAAAATGAATATTATGTATACAGTCACAGTCAGAATTATTGGCTCCCTTGGTAAATAGGAGAAATGAAGGCTGAAAATAAATCAGCGTTGTTTATGCTTGTGATTGTTTTTTTAATAAAATTCACAAAAATCTAACCTTTCATTTAAATTAAACAATTAAAGATGGAGGAAATCACAATGAATTAATTTTTCCCAGTTATTTTACAATTCACTTTCAATTGTTTTACTTCAATGAAAGCTTAGATTTTTGTGATTTTCTTAGTTTTTGTTTGTTTGTTTGTTTGTTTTTACCTTGACTGTATACTTTATGTATGACCTTAATATAATATAATATAATATAATATAATATAATATAATATAATATAATATAATATAATATAATATAATATAATATAATATAATAATATAATAATTTATTAATACATAAAGTTGTATTTTATATATAGTAATATTATATTATAATGAATAATGTTTATATCATTATAAAAATTCATTTATACTGATAATTATGGAGATAACATATATTATTAAAATGGAAATTATATTATAAAATTATAAGATATAACTGTACAAATACTTCCTAATGTAAAACCTAATTTAATAATACATAATGATGCATTTTACATTAGTAATATTATGTCCTAATAAATAAATGTTGATTAGGATATGAAATAAATGTTTTTTTTCCACCACTTGTTATAATATAATATAATAAAATGTTTCAATGTAATTATAATAATTATAATTTATTGATATATGATGTTGTATTTCATATATAGAAGTTGTAATATAATGCATAATGTTTTATATCATTATAAAATTAATAATTATACAAATTATAATGTATAAAACCTAATTTAAAAAATATAATATGATGCATTTTACATGATTAATATGATTTTTCCCATCAGTTATATATAATGTAATATAATATAATATAACGTAATATAATATTTTTTAGAAATATTTATAGTAATTATAAATTATTTATATATAATGTTGTATTTTATATATAGTAATATTGTATTATAATGAATGATTTATATCATAAAATATAATTATATAAATTATAATATATAAACCTGATTTAATAATGTATAATATTGCATTTTACATTAGTAATATTATATTATAATTAATAATATTATAATTATGAAGGTCATATGTATTGGTAAAATGAAAATGGAGATTACATTATATTATAAAATTATAAGATAATTATGATGATTTTATATGATATGATGATAATATATAATATATTTTATATTATATAGTAATATTAATAATGTTATAATTTATTGTGCCGATTATATATATTATAAAATGAAAATGGAGATTATATTATATTGTAAAATTATAAAACATAATTGTACTAATTTATGATGCCTGATGTAATAATGTTGTATTTAATATTAATAATTTGGGTAAAATGGTTCTTTTAAAGTGCTGAGTGAATCAACATTGCTTCACTGAGCTTGGTGCATTGCATTCTGGGATTGCTTTTTCTGGTAAGGGTATGTGTGATGCTAATTAGACTTCTCTTTCATTCTCATGCGCTGTGCACATGTTAGCAAGAGTATCGCAGCTCCTGCATAACACTTACAGATAACAGCTGTTCAGATTGCAGATCTGCTGTGTTTCTGAATCTCATGCGAGTCAACATTATTCTAAATCTCATGGAGCTCTCCAGGACAGGCCACGCATTTATTCATTCCTCCATCAGTTAGAAGGATCTTAAAAATTAGTGTGAAGTCTTGATCTTTAAAAACAAAGATCTCAATGTAATGTGGCTTTGCTGTTTCTAATCGTTCAGTACATCGTTCGCCAGTTTGTGAGCGGCAGGCTTTCAGAACATCTGAGCGACCAAATGTCGCTTGTGTAACACAGTACTGTATCCATGCAGACATTTGGCACGGTTGATTTTTAGTGGTGCGTGCAAAACCATAGCAGTTGAAATATTGCTCTTTGAGGTTAAAGGAATTAGTCACCAAAAAAAAAAAAAATTGTTGAAAATATACTCCCTCTCATGCCATCCAAGATGGAAATGAGTTTGTTTCTTCATCAAATTTGGAGAAATGCAGCATTTCATTACTGTCTCACCAATGGGTCCTCTATAGTGAATGGGTGCCGTCACAATGAAAGTCTAAACAGTTAATAAAAACATCACAATAATCCAAAAGTAATCCACACAACTCCAGTTGTGATGTATTTAGCACATATTTGGACTCTTATTCTGACGGCACCCACCAATGGATCCACTGCAGTGAATGGGTGCCGTCAGAATGAGAGTCCAAACAGGTGATAAATACATCACAACTGGCGTGGTGTGGATTATTGTGATGTTTTTATCAGAAGTTTGGACTCTCATACTGACGGCACCCATTCACTGCAATGGATCCATTGGTGGGTGCTGTCAGAATGATAAAAACATCACAACTGGAGTGGTGTGGATTACTTGTGGATTATTGTGATGTTTTTATCAGCTGTTTGGACTCTCATTCTGATGGTACCCACCAGTGGATCTACTGCAGTGAATGGGTGCCGTCAGAATGAGAGTCCAAACAGCTGATAAAAATATCAGAACTGGAATGGTGTGGATTATTTGTGGATTACAGTGATGTTTTTATCAGCTGTTTGGACTCTTGTTCTGATGGCACCCATTCACCGCAATGGATCCATTGGTGGTGTAATGCAGCTTTTCAGAGAAACCAGGATTGGAGATCTTTTAGAAACAATACCAGTGGGTGTCTATAAATGAGCGAGCGTTGAAGGTGCTTTCCTGCGTGTGATTAATGAGCGATTATGTCACGCCGCAGGAACCCCCTTCGCTCGTTATAGTGAAGTGTTTTCAGCCGCTGGATGATGTCAGTGTTTCTTGAGCAGTTGTGAATGAGAGGCAGGTTAACAGGTGCTACTGGTTTCACATTTGACTAACTGAAATTTAACGGACTATAACTGTATTCACTCACACCCTTTATTCATCTAATGTAAGTTAATGGGGGAAGCTCAGATGTCCAGTATGACAAGTTAAACATTTATTATAAGGGTGTTTGCTTGTTTGCTGATGCTTGTTCTTTGTCATTGGTGTTACAGCTGTTGTTTGCTCGAGGCCTCATGTGTTGATAGAGGTTTAACAGACAATTTTGTGCTTTTGTACGCTTATATGAAAGCTCACAACGTAATTGGAAAGTAATGTAGAGATTATCCATAATCCATTATCTATAATAATATGTAATGTAGTGTTTTATTTTATTATATAATTATATTATATAATGGAAACAGACATTACATTATGTTATAAGATATAGTTATACTATTTATAGTTTATAATAAACTATATAATAATATGTAATGTTATTCATATTATAATTAAGGTTTTTATTTATTAAGGAGATTATATTATTACATGGAAATAAGATGAATTTATATTTATATTATTATTTATATAATTATTATTTATAATATATTGATAATATTTTAATGTATAATAATATAATATATAATGTTGTTTGTATATTATATAGCAATATTAGAATTATTATTTTTTTAATGACTTATGGATGTTACAAATGGAAATAGAGATTAGAAATAAAACAGTTATAAAGATAATTTATAATATAAAATTGAACTATTTATAGTGTATTGTTTTATATTATACAATAATATTATAATTATATATTGAACATTACAATTATATTAAAGTTTTACTTAATAATCACTTCACTTATAGTTATTAAATGCTTAAATGTAATTTTTGGAGATATATTATTATATTATATTATATTATATTATATTATATTATATTATATTATATTATATTATATTATATTATATTATAATTAATAATACACCATATAATATATAATTTTGTATTTTATATTATATATAAAATACAAAATATATTATATTATAAATATATTATAATTTATTATAAATATATTAAATAATATATTAAAGTAATATAATTATTTTTAATTAATTATGGAAATTAGATTAGATTATAAAATAAGAGATAATTATAAAAATTATAATTTATAAATTCCAAATTTAATAATATGTTGTATATTATATTATATAATATTATATTGTTAAAAGGTAATATTATAAAGATAATAATATATAATTTCAAATTATAAAGTAATATAATTAATTTGTTAATTAATTATGGAAATTAGATTGGATTATAAAATAAGACATAATTATACAAATTATAATTTATAATTCCAAATGTAATAATATGATGTATTATATATGATATATTATTATATTATAATTAATAATATTTTAATTAATTGATTGATTGATTTAAAATGTTATAAATAACTTATGACTAATATTTGTAATTTCAGTGTCATAATTTTTCCCACTTTCCCACTTACATGTAGTGTATTTCTGACCTAATAAAGTGTGTGATAAGCACTGACTGATCTCAGGAGATGCTATTAATCATTCAGCATGCAAAGAAGACAGATCTGTAACGCGATCTGGAATTTATTCAACCTGAAATGCAAATTACATGCAAATCCTTCAGTGTGTCACCTGACCGCAAAAACAGGACATGTCTCTTATGATAAGACAGATGAGCATACAACTACTGTTCATAAAAAATGAATTATGAACAAAACGTTTCATGAAAACATTATATTGAGTGTCTTTCTTCATGCTTTATTTGCAACATTTCAGCTACAGGTTATAGTTGCTCTCTTTTAGTTGAGCTTCACTACAGCAATGTATTTATGGTTTTAATGAATGTTTGTGCATGTGTCTGTCGTAGGAGGCCTCGCCGGTTTCCGACAGAACCACAATGATCTGTGCGAACACTCTCTTCACCTGGAGGAAGGACAGGACGGCAGCACCGCGGTGGGCCTGTCGGGGGCGCTACCTCATTCCCTGCCCTCCACGCCGGACATCGAGAACGCAGAGCTGACGGCCATCCTGCCCTTCCTGTACCTGGGCAACGAACGGGACGCTCAGGACCTGGAGCTCATGCAGCGCATGGACATCGGCTACATCCTGAACGTCACCACGCACCTGCCGCTCTACCACTACGACCTCGGCCTGTTCAAATACAAGCGCTTACCCGCCACCGATAGCAACAAACAGAACCTGCGGCAGTACTTCGAGGAGGCCTTTGAGTTCATAGGTACGTAGGAATCTAGTGAAACCTGTCAAGAACTTTTCAACTCCAAAATCAAGAGGAAAAAATGAATTAAATTTTGCTGAAAGAAATAAATGTAATTTTATTTAATCAAAATGTTTGTGCATTAGTTATAATATTTACATAAAATTATAGTAAAATAATTATCTAATATAGTAATGCAATTATAATAAAAATGATAAAATATAATGAATAAAATACAATAAATATATATAGTGTAAATACGATGTGTAGTTAGACATAAATTGTGTTATAATTAAATATTATAATTGATATATATTATATATTTAACAAAGAATATATAATGAATATAAAATAATAATAAATCATACCAAATGTCATACGAAATTATTATTATAATTATAATTCATAATAAAATAATAAATTACATATAATTAATGATTATAGAATTATAATTGTCATTTTTTTAAAGACAGTTGCCATTTCTGTGTAATTATATGTATTATAAATAATATATTGCATAATTATAATTAAAATATTTAACATGAATAATAATAATATAGAATAAATTATATTAATTACTCTTGTAATAACTGCAATTCATAATATAAATATTATATTCTAATTACAGCTTGTGTGTAATATATATAATATAATGTATGAATAATATGTAGAATAAGTTATATATAATTAATAATTACATAATATAATTAAAATGTTATATATATAATGCACAATAAAATATATAAATTACTATTATAATAACTGTAATTAAAAGAAATATAGTAACATATATTATAATAAAATAATAATTACTATATCATAAATAATTACTTATTAAATAATTCTTAATTATTTTAATAAATAATATGTATAATATTATTTATAATGATAAATACATAATTATTTATTTATTCATTTGTTTATTTATCTATGCAGCCATTTCTTTGAGATTCAACCTGATTGTGTGTAATATATACAATTGTAATTTGTGTTATTATATGCATTATAAATTATATATTAATGATTGCATAATTATAATTAAAATATTTAATATGAAAAATGCATGAATTATATTCATTATTCTTGTAATAACGGCAATTAATACGATTATTAAATTCTAATTACAATTTGTGTGTAATGTACATAATATAATATATAAATATATAGAATTAATTATATATATTAAGAATGATTACATAATATAATTAAAATGTTATATATTATATTATATTATGTAAATTACTATTATAATTATATTTATTTATTTATTATTTAGACATTTCTTTGAGATTCAACCTTGCTGTGTAATATATATAATGTAATAATATAATGTATAAATAATATATAGAATAAATTGTATATATAATTAATAATTACATATAATAATAATAATAATAATAATAATAATTAAGATTCTATATATTAAAATTATGTAAATGACTACTGTAATAATTCTAATTAATTATTATAAACATTACATAATTACATATATTCATTTATTTATTTATGGACATATTTCTTTGAGATTCAACCTGACTGACATTAGTGACTTGACAAGTATTTTGGTAAAGGAATGATTTCAGAGAAATGCTACTGATTTTTGATGACATGTTTTGTTTTTCCCTTCCACAGAGGAGGCGCACCAGGCCGGCCAGGGGCTCCTCATTCACTGCCAGGCCGGCGTGTCTCGCTCCGCCACCATCGTGATCGCCTACCTGATGAAACACACCTGGATGACCATGACGGACGCCTACAAGTTCGTCAAATCCCGGCGGCCCATCATCTCGCCCAACCTCAACTTCATGGGCCAGCTTTTAGAGTTCGAAGAAGACCTGAATAACGGCATCACTCCGCGCATACTCACGCCCAAACTCACCGGCCTCGAGACCGTCGTATAGTGACTCCTTTCCATACGGAATATCCTTGAGACGTGGATGAGGAAAACGGACAGTTTTTTTCAGCCAAACACTGTGCTGCGGTCATGCGACGGCTCTCGGCCGCTGGTGCTGGCTAAAGCCCTCCGAGGAGGCTGGATTTTCGCTCGTTTCATCGTTCTTACTCTATTTTTATACACCTAAGGTGGCTTCACTGTGCAATAACGTCTGTGTGGAAAGCAGCCGGGTGCGTGATGTGTATATAACGGCACCGAGACTCTCGGCCCACCCGGTTAGTCGTGTACTTTTGTGTTTTTCGTACATTTAGGCACTGATTTCTGACATTTAAAACACCTGAAACCAGCTTTATACATGTTCGGATGCGTCTTTGTGTATTAATGTCTTTAGCATCGCTGACAATCAGAACAAACCTCATTTGAATGTCCTTTAAAATTAACCGATTGCATGATTGCGCTAGAAGAAGTATACAAGCATAGTACTATTATATACTGATCAAAATATAGCTAAAATCATTTGCTTGAATATTAAGGAGTTGTTTTATTTGTTTGAATTGACCGTTTTCATATTAGGTTGGTCAGCGGTGCACATTCGTTCTGTTTTTGCTTCTGTAAGTGCGTGTTTGTCCGAATGGGATTGTTATCTAACGTATATTACGCTCGTATGTATGTTTTTCGGCTTCACTGTGTTCAGCGGTTCAACTCTCTCTTGACTCTCATGACCTCAGAAAGGTAGATGGATGCTTGTGAATTTCAGCTTTTTGCGCACACGTAAGAATTGTGCCTCTATTGGTGCCTTAACTCATTTTTCGGATTTTTTTTTTTTTTTTTTTGAGTGTGTGAAACGGCTTTAAACCAGACCGCAAGGCGTTCGTGTGTGTTTTAATGTGCTGGAAGAGTCAAAAGGTTGATTTTTATCATGATTTTGTTCTCCTTTCTCATAACAGAACTGAAACGCTGTGAAATAACAAAACTCTGGGCTCGTCTAAACATTCAAACGCAAAATGTACCAGAGGACGGTTTATTGTACTTCACCCGGACTCCTCACAATTAAGGGTTTTTCTAAAGAATACATTTAGTTTTTCAGCTTTACACAAACCTCCTGCACTTTGGCTGTACGGTTTTGAAAACTTGCATATTACTGCTTTTGTTTAAGTAGAAGAAGTAGAAATACAACTAGAATGTTTACCTTGAATGGTTTCAGTGAAATTGTATCCCTATATTTGTAATTTATATAGACATATATACATATATAAGTACTGAAAATTTGAGAACGCAAGCGAAATCCTCACAATCAGTAAAAGCTGAGTTTATTATTATTATTATTATTATTATTATTTTGAAAACCCAACCAGCACACTTATTAATCTGACTGTCTACTGATTAGAAATTATTAGAAATTATTATATATTTAAAGCAGTAGATCAGACACTGTGCCAATATTAGAAAACAACCTACTTGATCACTTTTTCTCTTTCTTAGTTTTTACTAAAGCTTTTATTTTTCATGGGATGAGTGACTTTTTATCTCACAATTCTGAGAAAATTGCAAGATATAAATTCAGAATTGCAAAACAAGTCAGAGTTGTGAGATAAAAAGTCACAGTTGGCTTTTTTTTGTTATTCTGTGAAACAAAACAAAACAAAACAGAATTGCAAGATGTAACTTTATCTTTAATCTTGCATTACTAAGTTTTTATCTTCTTTTTCTCAGAATACGCAAGTTGCAGTAACCTTTTTTATTCCATTGTAAAAATAAATAAATAAATAAATAAAATTGCAAAATGTAAACTCAGAATTCTAAACAAATAATAGTTCTTTTTTCCCTCACAATTCTGAGAAAATTGAAAGATATAAACTCCAAAAACAACTGAATTTTGAGATAAGAAGTCACATTGCCTTTTGTTTTTTATTCTGTGAAACAAAGAACAGAATTGTGAGATGTAAATTCTGAGAAAAAGAATTCTGAGTTTATATCTTGCAATTCTAAGTTTTCTCAGAATATGTAAGTTGCAGTTAGCTTTTATTTTATTCCACTGCGGAATAAAAAAAAAGAATTGCAAAATGTAAACTCAGAATTCTAAAAAAAAAAAATAATTCTTTTTATCTTAAAACTCTAACTTTTTTCTTGAAAGTCTAAGATTATCTCTAAAGTTTATAAAAAGTTTGATACCTTTTTTATTTTTTGCCCTGTGGTAGAAATAAAAAAACAGAGAACAAAGTCAGAATTCTTACAATTTATATCTTGCAATTCTGACTTTTTTTTCATATCTTATTTTTCACAGAATTGTAAAAAAACACTTCCAAATTGCAAGACGAAAATTTGCAAGTACTTTTTTTTGTTAAATTTTGGCAGTAAAAAACTCTGAATACTGAGGAGAAAATAATTATTTTTAGCTCACGACTGTTTGTTTATGTCTTGCAATTCTGACCAGAAAAAAGTTACTTTTATCTTTTCTTATTCCATTGCAAATTTAAAAAATAATTGCAAAATGTAAACTCAGAATTTAAAAATAAATAAATAAATATTTTTTTCTCACAACTCAACAGTTCTTTTCTTGAAAATCTTACAAGTGACAATTTAAAGTTACCTTTTTAATTTTTTTTGGTCATGTGATAGAAAGAAAAAACAGAATTGAGAGTAAAAAAAGTCATATCTCTGAGTGTATATCTTGTAGTTCTGAGTTTATATCTTATTTTTCTCAGAATTGTAAGAAAATTTTTCAAATTGCGAGATGAAAAGTTGCATTTACCCTTTTTTGTTTTGTTAAGTTTTGGTGAAAAAACCCCCCTCAGAATTCTAAGGAGAAAATAATTATTTTTAGCTCACAACTGTTTTCTCGCAAATCTGAGTTTATATGTTGATTCTGATGAGAATTCTGACCAGAAAAACGTTCAACTTTTAAGGTACAAGTATTGTGAGAATAAAAGTCAGAATTATGAGGTTATATCTTCTTTGTTTCTCAAAATTGCAAGAAAAAAATGTCTAAATACTGAGTTTATATTTTGCAATTCTAAGATTGTATCTTCTTTTTTAGAATACATAAGTCACAGTACTATTGTTACTACATTGCAAAAAAATAAAATAAAAACAGAATTGCAAAATGAAAACTCATGATTTATTTATTTGTTGTCTTGTGATAGAAAGAAAAAACAGAATTGAGAAAAAAAGTCAGTTTAAATCTTGAAATTCAGACTATTTTCTTAGAATTGTGCATTTATATCTTGTAGTTCTGAGTTTATATCTTGTTTTTCTCAGAATTGTAAGAAAAAATAGAAATAATTTGTTCATTTTGACAGAAAAAACTCGAGGAGAAAATAATTTTTAGCTCACAACTGTTTTTTTCCTTGCAAATCTGAGTTTATATCTTGATTCTGATCAGAAAAAGTTCAACTTTTATGGTAAAAGAATTATGAGAATGAAAGTCCGAATTCTGAGGTTATATCTTCTTTTTTTTTCAGAATTCTAAATTCTGAGTTTATATTTTGTAATTCTAAGATTTTATCTTCTTCTTCAGAATACATAAGTCACAGTATCATTTTTATTTGGTAAGAAAAAATGTAAAAATTGCTCAAAGTTTTTTTGTTTTGTTCTTTTTAGCAGAAAAAACTCAAGAGGAGTAAATTATCATTTTTAGCTTTAGGTTTATATCTTGCAGTTCTGACCAGAAAAGGTTAAACTTGTACACTTGACTCTTTTTATTACAAAGAAACAGAATTGTGAGAATATAAGTCCGAATTCTGTGTTTGTGTTCATTTTTCTCAAAATTGCAAGAAAAAAGAAGGTCGCAATTACCTTTTTATTTTTTATACCGTGGTGGAAACGGGCTTCCATATGAACCTCCTATAAGATGTAAAAATGTAATGAAAATGTTGGATGATTAAAAACTGAATGCAAAGCACATTTGTAATATTTTAAGCTCTCCTGTAAATTTACCGCGGTATGCTAAAGGTGCAGACTCTGTTTCATTCATGTTCAGCTGATGCAAAGTGTGTTTATTTTCCAATGCTGGTTTAACGTCACTTCTGTCACACTGTGCTTGTACGAGCGCCACCCGGACCATCTGAATCCGGCTCCGGGATTTCAAGGGCAAAAACTGTCCGGGTGCGCGCAGCAGATGGTAGACATATTTGCTAATGGATTTCTATGCATTGTTTATATTTTTGCACTGACTTTAAAAAAAAAAGAAGAAAAGAAAAAGAAGCTTATAATTTTCTTTTTTTAATTTATTATTTTCCCACAAAGGTGCTACGACGCTGGAGGCCTTCCACACTGTTTTTGCATGACCTGCTTTGGTAAAGTGTCTTCCTGTAAGCCAAGAGCTCTCTTTAAATGTCAGAGTTCACAACACTGTTATTTTGTAATGTGGGGTTTGGAAATAAACGACAAAAAGAAACCATTCTCGATGACTTATTTACTGTTTATTATGCTGATGGTTGCTTAAGATAAACTGATGCGTGTATGAGCATCGCTTTTACTGTTCTTCATACTGTATTTGTATTTCAGCAAAAATGTAGCTTTATTTAACTAAGCAGCAACATGATAAAAAAATAGCAACACCCTGGCAACCAGCCAAAACATCTGAGCATGTGCATAGCAACACATTACAACCTACTCAGGACGTTGTTGTTACTGTGAACTAAAGCACACACACATATATCTATATCTATCTATATCTATCTATCTATCTATCTATCTATCTATCTCTCTCTATATATATATATGTGTGTGATGTGTGTGTGTTGTTCTAATAGTATCATTATTTTGAATCAGCTCTTATTTTTATCATAATTTTTAGCAATTTTTATATTCTGTATTATGAAAATGTTTAGTTTTTTATGGTTTTAATTTTGGTTAAGTATGTAGTATTTTTTTAGTAACTAAAAATAAGAAATGTTGCTTTGGCAATTGTAGCTGAAATAAAAGGATTTTTTTCTTTATATATTTTATTTAAAATATTTAAAAAAGCCTAATAAAAATTACGGAAGCATATAACATTATTAAAATGAAAACTTGAGTATTTAAAAATAAGAGAAAAGTGTAAATATTAATAATATATAATAATACTATAATAGTTTAGAATAATATTTTCAAATAATTTTATTTTTAAATATATATATATATATATATATATATATATATATATATATACATATTTAACTATATAAATAAGATTTTGGCTTTGGCAACTTTTCTTTATGTATTTTATATTTTATTTTATTTCAAGTAAAAAGTTTTTTTTTTTATTTTATGTTTTAATTTTTTTGTATATATAAGTTGAAAAGCCTAATAGAAGTAAAAAAAATACTGAAGCACATAACAAAATTTAATAAAATTAAACTCAAAATGAAAACCGAGTATTTACAAATAAGAGACAAGGAAATATGAATATATATTATAATACTATAATGGTTTAAAATAACTGTAAAAAATAATTTTATTTTTAAATATTTTATTTTTATTATTGATTTAAAAAAAAATCTTTATATATTTTAGATTTCATTTTATTTCAAGTAAAGTTCTTTTTTTATTTAATGGTTTCAATTTTTTTTTTAGTATATAAGTTGAAAAGCCTAACAGAAGTAAAAAGAATTACTGAAGCACATAACAAAATTTTTATTATTATTAGCATTAAATTTAAAATAAAAACTCAGTATTAAAAATAAGAGATAAATGAAATTAATAATATATAATAATTCTATAATAGTTTAAAATAATTAAATAAAATAATAATAAAATAAAATAAAATTAATAAAATAATTTTATTTTTAAATATTTTATTTTTATTAATTATGTTGAGTTTTTAAACAAAATATATAAATATATATATAAATAAGAAATATTTTTGCTTTGCCAACTACAGCTGAAATAAAGTTTTTTTCTTTATATATTTTAGATTTTATTTTAGATTTTATTTTATTTCAAGTAAAGTTTTTTTTTTTTAATTTACAATTTTATGGTTTCAAGTTTGGTTTTAGTATATATAAGTTGAAAAGCCTAACAGAAGTAAAAAAAAAAAAAAATACTGAAGCACATAAAATTATTAACATTAAACTTGAAAGAAAAACTGAGTATTACAGACAAATGAAAATATTAATAATATATAATAATACTATAATACTTTAAAATAATTTTTAAAAATATTTTTGTTTAAATATTTGATTTTTATTAATTATGTTGATTAAAATATATTTTAATCAACTATTGCATTGCCAACTGTAGCTGAAAGTTTTCTTTATAGATTTTATATTTTTTATATATTTGATTTTAGATAATAATAGATTAAAATATTTTTAAAATATTTTTTAAACATAATTTATTTTTAAATATTTTATTTTATTGTTAATTCGTTTATTTTTAATTGTAAAAATGTATAGAAATAAAAAAATATTTTTTTTGCATGAGCAAACACCATTTTGTAATTTATAATACAATAAAATATTTGGAAAAGTGCAGTACTACTCATTCCTACTATTAAAGTCTGACAGTCACAGAGAGGAGGCCGTGTCTCTCTGCTGCGGCTCGTATCGGTCTATATTTGTTGATGGGATTGTCCGGGTGGGAGGGTTAAATTCTCTCCATAGGAACAGAGGCCAAAAATAGTTTTTAGTGTGGTTTCTAATTAGAAGTGATGAGAGTCCCGCCTCATTAATTCGGTCCAATGGTTGCTGTCAGTCGGCCGCACTAGAATAGCCGTGATCCCAGCGCTGTCGTGTTATGGACGTATTAGGCAAAGCGGAGCTCTGACAACAGAGCGATGACTAAAGGAGGGGCTCCGAGGATTCGCTCTCTCAGATCTCTTGAGACTCACTGGAGTCCTCTTCTGTGAAGTTTAACTCTGCTAAAGCTCCTAAACATCCTTAATAGTACTCAAAGTGACCCAGATGTGACACGTTTTGGGGTTTGGGTCTCAGGAGAATGATCTGAGACGCTAGAGACTCAATTCTGGTTTCTGGGAGAAAGAATTAAGACGTTGTGGGATTTCTTTCCAGGGTTTTGTGTCATGGGAAACAAAGCATGTGGCTTTAATGGCACCCTTGTGGGCGTCTGATTCAGGGTCAGCTGGCCCACCATTCACAGTGACATTTCTAAAGTGTGCCATTACTGATTTACACTAAAAATATCCTGATTCGAGCCGTTATTCTGTGTTACCTTTATAAGACTGATGAAAAGCGTCTCTGCTGATGTTAGAAGTGCTTCTGGAGAGGGAAAAGTTGGCAGTGACTTATATGACAGTGATATTTGAGATTGTTTTGACGGCAGGCAGCATCTGATCTGGGAGATCCGCTGTGAATCACTGATCTCGGACCTGCACTGACACCAATCCCTGACTGCACTGACTAATTGACTATAATCGTTTATACTGTATATACACACATTATATATATGAACCCATATATATGAGGTGTGTGTGTGTGTGTGTGTGTGTGTGTGCTTTATACATATTTGCATATTTTAATAACATCCATGAATATATTAACTTTTAATTTAATTTAATTTAATTTTATTTTATTTTATTTGTGGACTGTGACATTATTTTCATGACAGTACATTTTATCCAGAATTCTCATTACTGTAACGCATCCAGAATTTGTAATTCTTATTATTCTTAATTATTCCCAGTTAAATTCTCATTATTGTAATAGTCATTTTTATTTAATTTTAATACCAAATTACAATAAATAAATTAACAAACAAACAAGTAAATAAATAAATAAAATTTCAAAATAATAAATAAAAACGGTTTTAACTAATTAAATATTTTTCTAATTTTAAATAATTTTGTAATATTTTATAATAATAATAATAATAATAATAATAATTATTATTATTATTATTATTATTATTATTAACAAAGTTAGTAATTAGTATCCCAGTTGTTTTTTATTTAACAAATTTAATAAACAATCTTTACCATAAATAAATAAATAAATAAATAAATATATATTTTACTAATAAATATAAAAAATAAACAGTTTCAACTAATTTAATAACCATTCAGCATATAAAATCATATAAAATATTTATATTTTATTTTTATTATTATTATTATTAATAATAATAATAATAATAATAATAATAATAATAATTATTATTATTATTATTATTATTATTATTATTTTAAAATTTGAAAAATAAGATAATGTCAGAATTTGGGGTTAAATGTGCTTAAGTGTAAAAAAACTAATGTATAATGTGAATTAATAATAACAATAATAATACAATTATTATTATTATTATTTATATTTTTAAAATTGAAGAATTAGTAATTAGTATTCCAGTTAACTACTCTTTACTGTACTCATTTTTATTTAATTTGAATATAAATTTAATAAACATCCATTATAATAAATACATAAATAAATATATTTTTAATAATAAATATAAACAATTTTTAAATAGTTTTAACTAATTTAATAATCATTCAGTATATACAATAATATAAAAATATTTATATTTTAGATTTAATAATAATAATAATAATAATAATAATTATTATTATTATTTATATTTATATTTAAAAAATAGAAGAATAAGATAATGTTGCATGATTGCAATCACAGTTTGGGGTTAAATGTGCTTACATGTAAAAAAACATAATGTATTATGCAAATAATAATAATAATATATTACATTATTTTATTTTTTATCTGAAGAATAAGATAATGTTGTTTTATTACAATTTGGGGTTAAATGTGCTTAAGTGTAAAAAAAAAATAATGTATAATGCAATTATTATTATTATTATTATTATTATTATTGTTATTTGCAAAATTGAAGAATAAGATAATGTTGCATTATGGCAATCACAGTTTGGGATTAAATATCCATAGGTTGAAAAAAAATAATGTACAGTATAATGCAAATAATAATAATAATAATAATACAGTTATTGTTGTTGTTAAAATAAAAATAATAATACCAGAAAATGAAAGCAAATCAAATAATTTTATTTCAGAAGTTTTATTTTTTCTTTCAAATTTATGTTTCTTATATGTGACAATGAGATTGAACGCAAATGAAATTGTCATTGGCTCATTTGAGATCTTTAGAAGAAACAACTGTTGCTTAAATGAACAATCATATGCTGTGAGCTTTAACAAAGCAATGCATTTGCACTGAAAACGAAACATGTTAAGATAAAACAAGCTTCTTCATGAGTGATCATAAAGGAAAGATGTTTAAGATGTTCTGCTGGTTGTCGGTCAGACTCTGCTAAACAGGATGAGACACGCTGCTCTTAAACAATGTCGCTGCTTTCCACTTATAAACCTCATGTATACAGTAAGCGTGTTTTGGCTGGTTACTGTTGCTGTGCGTCTTTGTGCCCCACTTCAGGCCGTCCTGCCGGGTCTGTCCTGTTTGGAATGAGCTCTGGAGATACTTTCACTCAGAAGTGGCTCTATATGAAACCTCGGTGGGCGTCTCTGGAGACAACAGCTGCAGACTTTAACAAGCAGACCAGCGCCGGTATATCACACTCTAAAAATGCAACAATGAAGACACGTAATCCCATAAGGTCAGGGCAAAAATAATCAGGTCATGAGATAAAAATTGCTCTTGAAATATGAATATGTGTTAGAGGGAGCGGCAGTCATGCCTCATACCTTGTAGTACCTTGGCCTGACATATGTCAATGATTCGAGACAAAAAACAGGGCAACAAATGATAAATTCTGAATCAGGTTTATTACAGTTAAACAAAATTAAAACTAGAACCATAAAATCTTTTGTTAACTTGAAATAAAATAAATGTTAAACATTAAAATACTGAATGCAATAAAAATAATACATAAAAAAGTAATAAAAACTATATGGACATACATTAAAAAATTAATAAAATAAATAAATTAAATTAAAAAATAAATTAAAAAACCCATCCCATTCAAAAAACAAAACAAAACAAAAAAACTATAATAGCTATGATATTAAAATAAAAAATAAAATGTTTTAGCAATTATTATTATTATTATTATTATTATTATTATTAAAACATTATTAAAAATTAAAGTTATTAAGTATTAAACTTTAGTAAATTTTATGTTTTGTTATGTAGGGATGCACTGATATAGAAATCCTAACATAAACGACCAAAAATTATTTATCTATTTATTATAATCTAATATAATAGTGGATTTTATACATGTAAAATACATTTATTTATTTACTTATGTAGAAGAAATTGTGATTTAGCTTCAGGAATCAAATCAATTTAATGCACATTAATGTTTTATTATTTTTTATATTCTGCCCTGAGATTACTGGCATCTAAAAATAAATTAAAAATGACTTTATTGTATTTTAAACATTTATTTTATTAAATTTGTATTTAATTATTTTTTTTTTATTAATTAAATTTAATTATAAAATATAATATAAAAATATGTTTGCATCAGAAAATATTCTGTCCTGATATTACTAGCCTCTAATGCCAAATTAAAAACAAATCCATTTGATATTTGGAGGAAAAATTTATCTTAGTGCACAGTAGTAAATGTTATATTTTATGCTTTTTAAATGTATTTATATTTTAATTTACTTTAATTTAATTAGTTATTTAATTTTCAAATGTTGCATATAAAAAGAGTGTTTGCATTAGAAAATATTCTGCCCTGATAATACAGGCGTCAAATTAGAAGCAAATTACTTGCTGCAAACCCGTTCAATATTTACAGACAACATCATCTTAGTGTATATCTCATGTCTTGGTTGTTATATCCACAGTAAACAGAGGGTAAACAGAAGCGGTAATGTTGACGCTAAATTTGGCATTGGGCAAGAGGTTAAGTTTCTCCGTTGTAATGAGAGCCATAATGAAAATCTGTCCTTGCATAGCTGGAAGAAATCACTCTGCATTTAGATGTAATGTTAAGATGTTTCCCTGTTTAGTTCCAGCCACATGTCCCGCATCTAATTTTAGCCTGAAATATGAAACAGTCACAATAAAGGAGCTATTTATAATGGCCGTGCCGTTTTGGGGGCAGTGAGTTATCTCTAACATGACAACATTACATTACCGAGTACAGCGCTGAGCTGTCAGTCAACCGTGTGATAACAGAGCCAATGATTTCGGACGCCTGACTGAAATAATAGACATAAACATACACAGGGAAAGGGTATATGTCTCGTTAATGATCAACATGATTGAAATTTTGCTGTTAAACCTGTTGCATATAGAGTGATAAAGGATAATTATATCATTATATTTAAGTATCTGATATACTGGTAAACAGATCTCAGTTATTTACATTACAAGCATCACAATTTCATCACTTTTTGTCCATACAAATATCAGCATCTGCACCAAATTGCATATTTTTGCTCAGTTTGAGCCTTTCAATAAAACTGAGCTGTTCTTCCTTTACATTCTCACTGTATCATACTATTTCAACCGTAAAAGCCTGATGTATCAAATATAATACAAAGCATAAAACACCTATGCCAACGGTTTTAAATGTCTTTTATTATATTTTGTCTAAAGGTATAACAAACGGTTCCATTATAAACTAGATAAAAAAATTTGTCAAGACAAACTTTAAGTTGGCTTGAGAAAGCCGGACCAGAAAGTTTGAAAAAGTTTGAAAAGTTTAAAAAATGTAAGAAGTTTTAAGTTTGGATAGTTTTCAGTCTGAAGTATTTTGAAGTTTTAAAGTTTGAAGGCAATCTGTCAGATAGACAGATATAGATAGATAGATAGATAATTAACATGTTGTTAGTATGATTCTAACATTATTACCAAGTTGATAGCATGTTTCTAGCATATTTCTAACATGATTAGGAAGTTGATAACAAGTTTCTAACATGGTTAGCAAGATGCTGGCATGCTTCTGGCATGATTAGCAGGTTGCTAGCATGTTTCTAGCATGATTAGCAAAGTTGCTAGCATGTTTCTAGCATGATTAGCAAATTGTTAGCATGTTGCTAGTGTGTTTCTGGCATGATTAACAAGTTGCTAGCATGTTTCTAGCATGATTAGCAAAGTTGCTAGCACGTTTCTAGCAAAATTAGCAGGTTGCTAGCATGTTTAGCAAGTTGCTAGCACGTTTCTAGCATGATTAGCAAGTTCATAGCATGTTTCTAACATGATTAGCAAGTTGAAAGCATGTTGCTAGCATGTTTCTAACATGATTACCAAGTTGCTAGCATGCTTCTAGCATTTTTAGCAGGTTGCTAGCATGTTTCTAGCATGATTAGCAAGTTGCTACCATGTTTCTAGCATGATTAGCAAAGTTGCTAGCATGTTTCTAGCATGATTGGCAAGTTGTTAGCATGTTGCTAGCATGTTTCTAGCATGATTAGCAAGTTGCTAGCATGTTTCTAGCATGATTAGCAAAAGTTGCTAGCATGTTTCTAGCATGATTAGCAAGTTGTTAACATGTTGCTAGCATGATTAGCAAAGTTGCTAGCATGTTTCTAGCATGATTAGCAAATTGTTAACATGTTGCTAGCATGTTTCTAGCATGATTAGCAAAGTTGCTAACATGTTTCTAGCAAAATTAGCAGGTTGCTAGCATGTTTAGCAAGTTGCTAGCACGTTTCTAGCATGATTACCAAGTTCATAGCATGTTTCTAACATGATTACCAAGTGGCTAGGATGCTTCTAGCATTTTTAGCAGGTTGCTAGCATGTTTCTAAAATGATTACCAAGTTGCTAGCATGTTTCTAGCATGATTAGCAAAGTTGATAGCATGTTTCCAACATGATTAGCAAGTTGAAAGCATGTTGCTAGCATGTTTCTAACATGATTACCAAGTTGCTAGCATGCTTCTAGCATTTTTAACAGGTTGCTAGCATGTTTCTAGCATGATTAGCAAATTGTTAGCATGTTGCTAGCGTGTTTCTAGCATGATTAGCAAAGTTGCTAACATGTTTCTAACAAAATTAGCAGGTTGCTAGCATGTTTAGCAAGTTGATAGCATGTTTCTAGCATGATTAGCAAAGTTGCTAGCATGATTCTGGTTGCTAGCCATAGATAGACAGATAGATAGATAGATGGCAATGGTTAGATGATAGATAGACAGACAGACAGATAGATACATAGATAGATACAAAATTAACAAGAATGTGGCGCGCATTAAACGTGATTGTTGGCATTGTTGAATCGGCTCATTTTTTTCCCGCTCAAACTGACGAGCTGGGCGCGCAATTGAAGTCTGACAAGAAGATGGCGGGTTCCTGAGGTAAGACGCTTTTTTTCTCTTCACAAATGATATAAATCGACAAAAACCGATTTATAGCATAGTTGTGCTAATTGGGTCACGTTGTTAAGTGAGTAAAGTGTCTCGTGCTAATTGTAATCGAGAGTCTAATACAGTGTGTGTGAGACGCGGAAGTTATTTTTACCTGTAAAAATATTTCCTCAACCATTTAAGTGACAACGACACAGTTAGATTAAAATACTGAATTTCATAAACTTTTAGTAGTTTGTCCTACATGTGACAGATTTAATTTACGTCATATAGGAGAAGATCTGAGTGTACAACAACACAGATTAAAAAACAAAACAAAACAAAAAACGCAGATCTGTTGTGGAGCTCATCATCATGTTTGAACGTGTTTGTCGTTTTATTTTTATTTTTTTTTAATGAATGACAGAGAAGATGAATCGGCAGTGTAATGCAGGGATATACAGAGTTTAAAATGTTAATGAGAAAAGAGCTCAAGTTTTACACAGATGTAAAGGAAACGATTCAGAAACTCATTTGTGGACACAAAAATTGCTCAGAAAACTCTTCTGATTGAGACTGGAGCTCAAATCTTTGTTGGACTTTACTGCCATCTTGTGTCGTAACAGATAATTGTTTGTAAGCTTCTGTTTTTTTTTTTTTGTGGAGATGTTGTTTTAGTAGAGAGTTTCCCAAAATGGCCTTCGTGAAGGAACTTCAAAGGGTTTGTGAGTTGATGAAAAGCTCATAATTAATTAATTATCAGGAGTTTTCAATCTTTTAGATGGTTTAGGACCCTCAAATAGGATAATGTTCATGCAAGGGACCTCATCCTAACATTTAAAAGCCTTATAGAAAGACTTTATATAATTTATACAGTGGAAAAATTAATATTTGGAAAGTAATTAGTTTCTATTGTTACATTATTGCATACATTTGTTTTCTACTTATTATAGTACAGTCCTGTTATTTAAGTCAGATGGTTATTTATTTTAAGCATTTATAAATGTTATTATTTAAGTCTACTTAATTTTATTTATTTATTTATTTAAATTTTTTGTTCATTTATTGGAATTAAGTTTTTTATTTAATCATATTTTATTGCTATTTTACTTATACTTTTTTTTTCAAATATTTATTGCACACTTTTGTTTTCTACTCATAGTACAGTTTTATTTAAATCAGATGGTTATTTATTTTAAGCATTTTTAAATATTATTTGAGTCTACTTAATTTTATTTATTTTTTAGTTTCTGTTCACTTACTGAAATTTACTTTTTTTTATTTAATCATATTTTATTGCTATTTTACTATTTGTATACTGTTTTTTTCTAAACATTTATTGCATACATTTGTTTTCTATTTATTATAGTAATCCTGTTATTAAATCCAGGTGGTTAAATATTTTAAGCTTTTTTAAATGTTATTAGAGTCTACTTAATTTTTTATTTATTTATTTTTTTGTACATTTATTTATTTATTAAATTTTTTGTTCACTTATTGGAATTTACCTTTTTATTTAATCATTTTATTACAATTTAACTTTTTTTTGTACACTGTTTTTCTCTAAACATTTATTGTATACATTTGTTTTCTACACATTATAGTACAATGCTGTTATTTAAATCAGATGTCTGCTTAATTTTATTTATTTATTTATTCATTCATTCATTCATTCATTTTATACAAAATTTTGTTCAATTACTGGAGTTTACTTTTTTAATTATATTTTATTGCTATTTTAATTTTTTGTATGCTGTTTTTCACTAAACATTTTTATTGACTTCCTAGAATATAATTTTATTTTATTTATTTACTTATTTTTGAAAGTGAGCTTTCAATTATAAAAGCTTATAAAAGTTAAATTAGTTTTTTGTAATTATAAAAGCATAGGTTTTTTTTTTTTTGGTTCCTGAACCACCTGGTTTTGGTCTAATGGGTCTCGATGGGTTTGGCATT
This sequence comes from Labeo rohita, assembly GCF_022985175.1. Lineage (NCBI taxonomy): Eukaryota > Metazoa > Chordata > Actinopteri > Cypriniformes > Cyprinidae > Labeo > Labeo rohita. The sequence continues at coordinate 31,721,023 of NC_066888.1, forward strand.
GGTCTAGGTCTTGGTCTAATTCATTACAGGTTCAATCCTCATGTGGTTTGAACCTACAACCTATCAGTTACCAGCTCAGGTCATTAACCACTAGGCCACCTGTTCAGATCCCATATGGGCCGCATCAGTCTGTCGTTCACTTCCAGAGTTTATCTCAGTGCAGCTCCGTGACATCCTGACAGACCGGGTCAACCTGCGCCATAAAACAATAATTATTTACGCCTTCTCTAAATAAAACACACAATCTCCATTGCCTATTATAGAAGAGCTGCTCAATGACTCCAGTAAACAGCTCTGGGAGAAACACTCTCTGTGTCATGGAGTTTATTGGAGACGGAGCGTAAATTTCAGCTCGTGTGTCTGGATTAGCTTGACTCGCGGTCACATTCTCGGCTGGCAGAAAAACGAGTGTTATTGTAGAGTGCAGGCTCATCGCATGTCAAGATGTTGTGTAGGTCGTAAACCGTCTGTGATGCTCGTGAACAGAAAAACAAATTCAGACGGCGATATTAGAGGATTTGCATCATTGCTCGTTAAATATTGGGAAGATTTGAAGCTGTTTGGACAGATTATTGCTCATAATTTAGGTTATTGATGTGAACAAATGCCCGACACAAGTATAAACCTTGTAAAATGTATTCAGTGTTTTTTAACAGCCTTTAAGTGGCCTATATATAAAATGTATTATAAATAAATAAATAAATAAATAAATATATATATATATATATATATATATATATAACAATTAATTTATATATATTTTTAATAATAATATTAATAATAATTACTGTTATTCTTTTATATAATTCTAATATATATATATATAACAATTAATTTATATATATTTTTTTAATAATAATATTAATAATAATTACTGTTATTCTTTTATATAATTCTATATAGATATTCTTTTATATGTAATTTTATGTATACACATACATATAGTATGTAAATATAAGAATAATAACAATGTATTATTGGTATTACTTTTATTATTTATTATTTATACCTTTATATATATTTATAAAAAAAAACTAATCATATTTATACATTTTATTACTGTTAAATAGCCTTTTGGTGGATTTTAAATTTATAGATTAAGAATTGTTTATATAAAATATATTTTAAATATAATTTTAATATTTATAATAATAATAATTTCTGTTATTACTATTCATTTATATAATTCTATATGTAATAGATATTATTTTATATGTAATTTTATGTATAGACAATTTGTAAATTATAACAATAATAACAATGAATTATTTTACTAAAAACATGATTTAGTATTATTTATACCTTTATAAACATTTATAAAATAAATACAAATAATATTTATATATAAATTTTAAATAGCCTTTTGGTGGCTTTTTAATTTATAAATTTATAAGAATTATTTATATAAAATATAAATTCTATAATAATAATAATAATAGTAATAATAATAATTACTGTTATTATTATTCATTTATATAATTCTATAAATAATAGCTATTCTTTTATATCTAAGTTTATGTATACGCACACACACACACACACACACACACACACACACATATATATATATTATAAATAGCCTTTTGGTGTCTTTCTAATTTATATAATATGAATATACTGTATATTTGATGTGTGTATGTATATATAAAGTATGAGTGTATTTTGCCCTCTGGTGGCAAGGACATGTATTGCAGATGAGCAAAACACACACAATCCACTATTGCCATTCATTTTGTATTGACTCTGACCTTGTATTTTTCTTTTAATTTTTATTTTGTCAGTAGCCTATCTGATGACATGATCATTTGACTCAAGGCACACCAGGCTGACAGAAGGTAAAATAATCAGTGTTGATGTTAATACTCTTAGTGTAAACTAGAAGTCCTGATATATGATCTGACGTTACCCTCTTGTAACTGGCTGCAGTGTGTAAACCCCTGTTAAATCTCTCAGTGTGAGTTGTGATGAAAAAAATAGGAAAAAAACTTCTTAAAACATCAGGTATAGGGCCTTACTGCTTTCTGGAGGCTGTGAACATTTATTTCATTATTTAGTGTCTCTTAGAATAACACACTGATAGATTTAGCAGGCCCTCATCTCAAATGAATAATTTTGTCCAATTTACTGCTGCATATCAAATCGGAGCAATGAGTTTTACGTGAATGTTGTTTTTTTTTTTGTTCCTCTCCTAAAAGTGATGATTCAGTTTCCACTTTTTCCACGGCAGCTGGATTTTGATTCATTGCTGGCTGCAGAGGGAGTCTCTGCACTAACGAAAAAATTACCTTTTACCATTAACATATCAGATTTGATAAATCAGATCCGGGAGGAACTCGGGTGTTAAAGCAGATTATCAGCAGTGATCGTGTTTGCAGCTGTATTTTGAGTGTCAAATTAGGTCAATAGAGTTTGTCACGAGTAATAGTGTGTTCAGAATACATGTTTTAAGTGTTTTATATGCTAATATCAAACAAATATTATACACATTTTTTCATAATACATATTTTTAGGCATTTACATAAGGATATTGCCTTCATTCTCTAATTTTTATTTTTTTTTTCCCAACTAATGCAACAGTCTGTCATACTTAGATTTACTATCATAAAAAAATACTAATTATTAAACCTCATTAGGTTTAATGGGCAATATTATATTATTATTAATATTATATTTTTTTTATTATGATTATAGCATTATATAATATATTGTTTATGTAACTATATGTATTTTTGTATATAATATATATATATATATATATATATATATATATATATATATATATATAAAATCTAAATGAAATATGTGTAAAATATTTAGATAAAGTGTAACATTATTATTGTTTTTCAGCTATAGAATATTTTATATATTAATATTTATGTAATATAAATTAAAAGTTACTATTATATTTATTATTTCTATTAATTTATACAGTACAATTTATACTACATATACAGATGTGTGCACACACAATTTTATTATGATTACTCTTAACATTGTTATATAATTTATGCATCAAAGTATTTCTGCATTTAATTATTTATATATGTACACACACTTATATATTATATATAAAGAAATATAAAAAACGTTTATAATTTTTTATTAATGTTAAGTATTTATATAAAATCTAAAATATAATTGAAATTGGCAGAATGGCATTTAATTAGTATAAAAGTATACAATAATTGATATAATTATTTTTACTATAATTAATTTATCCAATTATGTATGTGTAATACATACAAACACACATATTAATTTATATATAATTTATACACGCCTGTATATATATATATATATATATATATATAAAAATTAAAAATGTATAAATTATATATATATATATATATAAATAAAGTATACAATATAATTGATATATTTTTTATTATAATAATAAAATAATTAATATAAATAATAAAATAAATAAATAATTTATGTCTGTGCCTGTGTGTGTTTGTAAAGTCAGTAATTTTTTTTATTTACATTTATTTTTTAAAATGTCTATCTCTATATAAATTGTTCATATATATATATATATATATATATATATATATATAATTTAATAATATTATTATAATATAAAAATTATAATAATAAATAATTTATAGTTATATATCATTTGTATATTATTATTAATATTATTATTTATATAATTTGTAGAATGATTTATCTATGTTTAACATAAATGTATATATTCAGACAGACACATTTATATATGTAAATTTATGAATAAATATAAAGTATAAAATATAATTGATATAATACATTTTTATTATAATAATAAACTAAAATAAATAATAAAATGTAGTAAAGTATAATAAAATAAATAATAATAATAAATAATAAAATGTAAAAGTAATAATTAATGTGTGTGTGTGTTTGTAAAGTCTGTAATTTTTATTTACATTTATTTTTAAAAAGTGTGTGTATCTCTCTCTCTATATAATTTTTTATTATATATATATATATATATACAATATCAGTAATATAATATTATTACTATTATTATTTTTTATTTTATTTTTTCGATTGATTAATGTATATATGTAACAAATGTATATATACACAGACACAATTTTATATATATATATATATATATATATATATATATATATATATATATGTATATGTGCACATTCAGATGTATAAAATATAATTAATGTAATAATATTATTATACTAATTCATTTATACAATTATCTATGTGTAATGCACACAAACACATGTATATTATAATTTATATATACTTTTTAAAAATAAATGTAAATAAAAATTACGGACTTGTATTCTCATGTGCTAAACGCAGTCTTTCCAGCCCTAATTTGTTGACATTTCACACTTAATTGCTTCTAATTAATGTGCTCAATGTGTTACGAGGATAAAGACACAGTGATTAACTGTGATAGCTATACTATGACAAGAAATTACAGACTTAGCGCTGTAATTAAGCGAACAGTTATTTCTGTGTTCCCTGTAGTTTCTTTTCCAGTACAAAACGCCTTTGAGCAGCTGGCAGGAGTTTAACTGACCGTGGTTTTTCTTTTAAAGCTATAGTGAATTATGGCGTTCATGTGACTCTGAAATTGCTACCTTGAGGATGTTTCCCGCTTTGACTTATGCGAGCGCGATTACGTTTAAGTCGAGCCAGTCGCCTTGTGTGGCATCGCTCGCATATGGTGTTAATGGGGCTTATTTACTTATGAAAGTAACTGCAGGGTGCCAGGCTATATGTTTCTCCATTAAATTGTCATGAGCTATTAATCACAAACACAGGGTGGATGTTTGAGGGAAAGCCTTAGGCCTTCTTAGCTTCTAGCTACCTGAATAATAACATATCTGGTTTAATGGCACAGACATTTGAAGGAAACGACAACCCCTTGAGTGTTTCTTAACGCTGTTATATTCAATGCATCGGCCAAGGACTCGTATTCAGTGTTTGTGTACTTGCGAAAATATGTTTCTGGCTTTACTCTGTTCCTGTTAGTGGTTTGTTGTCCATCTGAAAGAGTATCCAGTGACCTGGATGCGGTCGCGGTGTTAATTGCTCACCCCGTATGTGATGATGCAATTCAGTTTAGTCTGTTAATGAATGAAGTAATCAAAGAACGGTGTAGCGTGTGCATTGTGGGGGAATTTCCCTATAGCAGCATGACTGTGGTGGATCATGGGCGTCTGGCGGAGGCTGCTGAAATGAGACACCCTCGCTTCTGCTCACCCGCGCGTTTTATTACAGCTCATTAAGACTGTGAATAACTCACTACCACAGTTCCATTAGCAAAGAGTGGAGACCCTTGAGAAGTTCTCTCACACACACACACACACACACTTTTCAATCGAATTATTTCTGTTCTTAACAAGTCTAACTAATTACACAGGACGGATCAAAGGGAAACGAAAACATTTTCTGGTCACATTTTACCAAAAGAAAAACAAAAACATGGATTTTGTTATTTCTAAAAACATATCTTATTATTTTTGCATTACAGCAATTTGTTTTTGGGGAAAAAGTGTGCTTAATTGTCAGTAAATATCTTAAAATAAATATCCTTAAAATACTTTGTATTCTTAATGCAATTAATTCTTGCCAATAATATCTTTAGTGGTTTTATTTTTATTTTGCATTAATGCAATTCGATATTATTCATATTCTACAATTATACTTTATTTGTGCAATTAATTCTTGCAAATATTTTTTGTTTTTCCTTTATTTCATTATTATTATTATTATTATTATTATTATTATTATTATATATTTTGTTGTTGTGTTGTCAATGTTTTCTATTCTAAATGTTTTCTTTTTTATTTTATTAGCAATTAGTTTCAGAAAAAAATTGGTTTATTGTCAGTAAATATTAATAAATATCCTATAATTATACTTTTTTCTTAATGCAATTAATTATTGTAAATAATTCCTTTTTTCTCATTATTTACTTATCATTATTATTATTATTTGTTGCTGTTTATTATTATTATTATTAGTAGTAGTAGTAGTAGTAGTAGTATTTTAATTTAATTAATTAATTTGTTTGTTTGTTTGTTTGTTTTAGCATCACAGCAATTCATTTTTGGGGAGAAAGTGTGCTTAATTGTCAATAAATATTTTAATAAATATCCTGAAATTATACTGTGTTCTTTATTTTAATTAACATTAATTTTGCTATTAATTCTTGCAAATAATTATTCTTTTCATTTATTTTTATCATTTTCATTATTATTATTATTATTATTATTATTAGTGTTTTTTTATTTTATATATTTTTATTTTGCATTTAAGCAATTAGGTTTTAAGAAAGTGTGCTCAATTATCAATAAATATCTTAAATGTTCTATAATTATAATTTATTTATTCAATTCTTGCAAATATTTTTCGCATTTTATGTATTTCATTATTATTATGATTATTGTTGTTGTTCTTCTTAGTATTTATTTGTTTGTCTGTTTGTTTCTTTTTGCGTTACAGCAATTCATTTTTGGGGAGAAAGTGTGCTTAATTGTCAATATCTTAATAAATATCCTGAAATTATACTGTATTCTTTATTAATTTTACTTAAAATTCATTTTGCAATTAATTTTTGCAAATAATTAATTATTATTTTTATTTTATTTTATTATTATTATTATTAGTGGTTTTATTATTTTTATATTTTTTATTTATTTATTTTTATTTTATTTTATTACAACAATTAGATTTTGAAGAGTGTGCTTAATTGTCAATAAATATTCTACAATTACACTTTATTTCTGCAATTCTTGCAGATATATTTTGTCTTTCATGTATTTTGTTGTTGTTGTTGTTGTTTTAATTCTTAAATGTTTTCTTTTTTATTTTGCATTTTTTTAAGTTTGCTAAATTGTCAATAAATATCTTAAAAAATATCCTATAATTATACTTTGTTTTCTTTATGCAATTAATTCTTGTAAATATTTTTTCATTGTTGTTGTTATTATTATTATTATTATTATTAATATTAATATTTTGCCTTACAGCAATTAGAATTTGGGGAGAATCTATGCTTAAATGTCAATTAATATATTCAGAAATATCCTAAAATTATACCTTGTTTTCTTTTTGTTTTTCTGTTTGATTTCTTTATTATTTTTGTTGTTGTTATTTTTTAATGTATTAATTTGTGCACCTTTTATGATTCTTTTTTTAAAACACTTTCATGTAAGCACTTTTATTTGGCATTGCGTATAAAATGTGCTACATAAATAAAGCTTGCCCTCATTTTTTGAAATATGTGAAATATGGTCTGAAAATGTTTTTACAGTTTCCGCTGCTGTATTACAGTCTCTGTGTGTGAGATGATCCACGTGAGTTTTCTGCGGCTGGGAAGGTGAAACACTGACCCAGAATAGTTAAACGGTCTGGTGCGAAACGCATCAGCGGCGCTGCTCAGGTGGGTTCAGGAGCAGAGAGGAAACCATCGCTGTGTGTTTGCAGTTTTCTTCACTCTCTAAATCTCTCTCTCTCTCTCGTTTCAGGACTGAACTGTGATTGCCATTAAGGTAAGAAGTCTTTTTCCCCTCCTCTCCTGCTTGTCTGCTGAGTGGTGTTAACATCATGGAGACTTTGGCCACCACACACCGTTATTTCCATGCTGGACCTGAAACATGATACTTCTGTTTCTGGAAAAGTGACCCTCATCATTTCTGTGAGACTTACGGCTCTTAGCATGCGTAACGAAAACGAGGATTTCGGGTGCATGCATGAAGAACACTTATTCGCTATCATTTGGCCAAAAACAAGTATGTGGTGTTGAAATATACTTTGGTTTAGAGGTGAAAATCCTTCGGCACATATTTCTGCTTTAACATATTTTTAGCATGTATTAACTAATACAAAAATCTGTTAAATTAAAATTTCTATTTCAACACTTTTAATTAAAATATTGTTTTTTGCAATTTTATATTCTTTTTTGGCTTTACATGTTATATGAACATCTAGTAAGTAATCTATAGACTTTTTATTTTTATTTTTAGCATGTGTAAATTAATATTTTATAATTTTTAATAAATGTAATCATTAATTATATATTTCTTATCTTTAACTCTTTTAAATAAACAACCAGTAATTAATATGTAGGCACATATTACAAATGTAACATTATTAGTGTTTGTAAGTTAATATTTAAGCATTTTAAAAACATTTTAATTTTAAAATTACAATAATAATTGCATTTTTTTTAAATCTTTAACTACATATAATATGAGCAACCAGTAAACAATCATAGGCACATATTTCTAATTTAACATTTTTGATATAGTTTTTATATAGTTTAAGGTAATATTTCAGCAATTTAAAAATATATATATTAATAGTTGCAAAAATTACTTTTTACCTACAAAATAATCAGTAGGCACATATTTCTAATATAACATTTTTACACCATGTTTATGTTCATATTTTAAAATTTTTAATTAAGATGTCATCATTTTTGCAGAAAATACATGTTTTATCTTTAACTACGTTATATGAGCAACCAAAAAGAAGTCTGTATGCACGTTTCTAATTTAACACATTTTTAGCATGTTTAAAGTAATATTTTTACATTTTTAATTAAAATTAAACTATTATTTAATAAAAAAAACACTTTTTACCTGCATATTATATAAACAACCACAAAGTAATCGGTAGGCACATATTTCTATTTTAACATATTTTTTTTATCTTTAATGTTTCATCATTTTTAATGTAAATGACAATATTTTTGCAAAAAAAATTTTTTTTTAATCTTTTATGACACATTATATGAGCAACCAAAAAGCAATCAGTAGGAACATATTTCTAATATAATGGAACTTTTTTTTTTTTTTTGTTTTGTAACCATGCACATATATTTCAACATGTTTAATTAAAATGTACAAAAAGAAATCTGTATGCACACATTTCTAATTTAACATATTTTTAGCATGTTTAAAATAATATATTAATATGTTTAAATAAAATAAAACTATTAATTAATTTAAAACATTGCAGTTTTGTTCTTTAACTACATGTTATATGAGCAACCGGAGGCAATCAATAGGGACATATTTCTATATTACATGTTGAAGGTAATATTTCAGCAATTCTAAAAATTATAATATAATATATAATGTAATATAATTTTTCTATTTTAGCATATGTTTTTTTTTAATGTTTCAACATTTAACAATTAAAATGACATTATTTTTGCAAAAGATATTTGTTGTCTTTTACGATGCATTATATGAACAACGAAAAGCAATCAGTATGATCATATTTCTAATATAACATGTTTTTTTAAACATATTTGTTCATATTTCAACATACATGTTGTAAAATACATGTTTTATTTTTAACTACATGTTACATGAACAACCAAAAAGAAGTCTGTATGCACACACTTCTAATTTAACACATTTTTAGCATGTTTAAAATAATATATTAACATTTTTAATAAAAATTAAACTATTAGTTAATAAAAAATTGCATTTTTGTTCTACATGATATATGAGCAACCAATAAGGAAACAATAGGCACACATTTTTAATTTAACATATATATAATATTTCAGCAATTTTAAAAATTAACATAGTATTATTTGAAAAAATGACTTTTTACCTACAAAGTAATCAGTAGGCACATATTTATATTTTTAAAATATATATATATATTTTATTTTTAATGTTTTAACATTTTTAAATAAAATGGCAATATTTTTGCCAAAAAATATGTTTTATTTTTAACTGCATGTCATATGAACAACCAAAAAGAACTTTGTATGCACGTTTTTAATTTAACATATTTTTAGCATGTTTAAAATAATATATTAACATTTTTAATTAAAATTAAACTATTAATTAATTTTAAAAATTTAATTTTTTTCTACATGTTATATGAACAACCAAGAAGCAATCAATATTCACATATTTCTAATTTAACATAAATATTCTTTTACATGTTTAAGCAATTTTAAAAATTAAAATATTAATATTTGCAAAAATTACTTTTTAACCTACAAAGTAATCTGTAGGCACATATTTTTATTTTAACATATATTTTTTATTTAAATGACAATATTTTTGCAAAAAAAAAAAACAATTATCTTTAACCATGCATTATATGAACATCCAAAAATCAATCAGTACAAACATATTTGTAATATATATATTTTTTTTTTGCAGAAAATACATGTTTTATTTTTAACTGCATGTCATATGAATAACCAAAAAGAAGTCTGTATGCACATATTTTTAATTTAACATATTTTAGCATGTTTAAAATAATATTTTAACATTTTAATTATAATTAAACTATTAATTAACTTAAAAAATTGCAGTTTTGTTCTTTAAATACATGTTACATGAGCAACCGGAAGCAATCAATAGGCACATATTTCTATTTTAACATATTTTTTAAGTTTGATGATCTATATGTACTTTCCATATTTGGAAGAACTGCTTGTACAATGCAGAAAATACAGTAAATTTGAGTGAGATGTTAAAGAATGAACCCATTATTTGAAGAATTTGACTAATTCAAACAGATAAGGATTATAAGATTCCCATTCCCATCATTACAGCAATTCACACGTTTATCTAATTGTCCGCAGCAGCTGTAGTGTGTTTGCATGACCACTAAGAGCAGCTTTTCTCACCCTGTGACAGAGATCTCTCTAGCGGCCCTCAAGGGAACCGGCTTTCCATTTACAGCCAGTCAAACAAACTGCATGTGATTCTGCTTTAAATGCTCTTCTGAAAGCTTTCCTCCTATGTAAACCTATATATGTGGAGTAGATTGACCTTATCGGTCCCTGCTGTCATATGAAATACTGAGACAAGAAGATTATATAGTAATGTATTATATAAGAATATTTAGTAGTTAATAATAATGTATGGGGCCCCAAAGTCTGAGACCACAAGGAAAATCTGGGATATTAAAATATAATTTAAACCTGGAAATAAAAAGAAGATTGCTATAAAGTATTTAAACAAATAAGCTTTATGATGTCCAATTATTAAGAATATTCTCTGGATGCAGAAATTAGTCTAATTTCCTCCTTTAAATTGACAGTGAAAAATATAAAAATTAAACGTAGTACCAAAATGACAAAAATAAACCCAAACTAGTAAATAAAAATTAATAAGTACTATGTAGACATTTAAAAAAAAGCCAATAAAAATTATAGACATTAAAAAAATTAACTAATAAAAATGACAAAAACAGTGTTTTTTTTATGCATCTGTTTTCTGCTAAATTCTGAATTCTGTGAGAATAATGCATAGAAATATAAGTTGCATTAGTAAAATCAACATATTAGAATGATTTCTGAAAGATCATGTGACACTGAAGACTGGAGTAATGATGCTAAACATTCAGCTTTGATCACAGAAATAAATTACATTTTAAAATACACTCACATCAAAAAAGAGTTATTTTAAATTGTAATAATATTTCACAATTTTAACAGTATTTACTGTATTTTTATCAAATAAATGCAGCCTTGCTGACCTTCGTAAAGTCAAAATACCATCAAAATATATTTTTACAGTGAAAACAAAATATAAAAAATGCAGTACTAAAATGACAAAAATAAACAAGTAATAATTTAAAATAAATTTTTAAGAAGCTTATTAAAATTATAGACAACAAATAACTAAGAAATTTGAAAAACACTACAGTTTTTTGACTTCATACATTTCTTTTGTGCATCTGTGTTTCTTGCAGAATTTAGAATTCTGTGAAAATAATGCACTAGAAATATGTGTTGCCTTTGTAAAAAACAAAAACAAAAAAAACTAAATAGATTAATTAATTCTTTTATTTTAGCAAGGATGGATTAAATTGATCAAAAGTGACAGTAAAGACATGAGTTTAAAAAATTTCCATTTCAAATAAATGCTGTTCTTTTTCACATTCTATTCATCTGTGAATTTTAAAAAATAAAGTGTAACTCTTTTCAACATTGATAATAATCAGAAGTGTATCTTGAGCAGCAAATCAAGATATTAGAATAATGTTTTCACGTTTTTACAGTGAAAACAGAAAATATAAAAATAAAACGTAGTACTAAAATGACAAAAATAAAGTAATTTATAATAAATTATTAATAAATTAAAAAATTAATAAATAAATTATTAATAATAAATCTAATCATTTAAAATTAATTTGTAAAAAACTAACAAAAATTATAGACAAAAAATAACCTAAAAAATGACAAAAATCCAACAACAGGATTTACTGTATTTTTTATCAAATAAATGCAACCTTGCTGACCTTCATAAAATCAAAATACCATCAAAATACCATGTTTTTACAGTGAAAACAGAAAATTTAAAATTGATTTGTAAAAAACTAACAATTATAGACAAAAAATAACCTAAAAATGACAAAAACACTACAAATGTTTGACTTTTCATACATTTCTTTTGTGCATCTGTTTCCTGCAGAATTTAGAATTCTGTGGGAAAAAAAAGAAAAAAAAAAGAAAAATAAGAGTTATTTTAAAAACTAAAAAAAGAGCTATTTTAAATTGTAATAATATTTCACTATTTTTACAGTATTTACTGTATTTTTATCAAATAAATGCAGCCTTGCTGACCTTCATAAAGTCAAAATACCATCAAAATACCATGTTTTTATAGTGAAAACAGAAAATATAAAAATAAAACATACTAAAATGACTTAAATAAAAAAAACTAATCATTTAAAATTAATTTGTAAAAAAACAAACAAAAATTAAAGACAAAAAATAATTTAAAAAATGACAAAAACACTACAAATCTTTGACTTTTCATACATTTCTTTTGTGCATCTGTTTCCTGCAGAATTAAAAAAAAAAAAGAAGAAGAAAAATTAAGAGAGTTATTTTAAAAACTAAAAACTAGAGTTATTTTAAATTGTAATAATATTTCACATTTTTTACAGTGTTTACTGTATTTTTATCAAATACATGCAGCCTTGCTGACCTTCATAAAGTCAAAATACCATCAAAATACCATGTTTTTCCCAGTGGAACAGTGCTATCTGAGAAAACGTTGAGTTTATATTTGTTTGTCCATCAGCAGACATGATAAACCATCAAGATTTAAACAGATGATTGAAACAGCAGGCTGCTGGCAGCTGTGCGTTGTTGTCCTAGACTCTCATTACCTCTTAAATCTTGTTATTTTCCAGGCAAGACAAACTACCGGCCTGTTATGCACTCCACCATAGCCTTCCCTCCAAAAGAAAAAAAAACTAACCCAAACACAAAACAAAGGCCCCGTTTTGGCAGCCTAATGGTTTATAATTGTGTGTTTAATGGCGGGGGGGGGATGCGCGGCCGCTACTTGCGATGTGACGAGCCCGTATTGAGCTTGTGAGAAAGGAAGCACCAGGAATATCAATACATCCTCTGCGTAGATTTCCAGCAGAGTGTGACGTGCGTGTGGGGAAACGAGCTGCGCGGAGGATACTTTCCTTATTATGGATTTGACATGAACTTGGCCCCCGGCCCTGGGGAATGTGATGAATGCATTATTTGATCTTCCTGTCTTTGTTTACCTCTCTGGGGCGTCAGCGAGCGGCCATTCAGCCGCGACTCACAACACGCCGTTAGTGCACGTCACTAGATTTTTTTAATAAACAGTAATCACTTCCGGCCCTTTTGATGGACTGCAGAAATGGTAAACTGCAGCGATTATTTTTGGCAAAACAAAGGGACTGAATTCCTGGCATATAAAGCAGAGGAGTTTATGAGTTTATGAGCTCAAGGCAGCGACGCTGGGGAGCGTTTTAGCCGCTGACTGATGCGAACCTTGTCGTCTTATCTGTGAATGAGCAATTACTGAGTAAAAGCATGTCTGCCTGACAAACTTAAAATATACTGAGCATAAAAGTGTTCAGATAACTTTATAAATAGGGTCAAAATAGTGCAGCCTACTTAGACAGCATTTCTGGGGCTGAGTTCACATATTTTACATTAGTGCAAGGTTATTATCATTAACTAAAACTAAAACCATTTAAAAACATTTCAACATAAAAAAAATGTTTCAGCTGAAGTTGAAGTACAAAACACAAATCATAAAAATAAAATAAATTAGAACAAATAAATAACATTAAATGCTATATAGACATTAAAAAACAATAATAAAAATTACAGAAGCACAACAAAATTATTATACCTTTAACTAAAAGTGAAAACAAAAAAGAAAATTAAAATCTAGTGCTAAAATAAACAAAACCAATAAACATGAATTAACTAACAAAAATAAAATACAACAAAATTGTAAAATAAAAAAATAAAATCTAGTACAAAATTAACAAATTATTAAATACTACATAGACATTTTAAAAAACACAAACTAATAAAAACTATACAGAGCAAAAAATAAAAGATAAAAATGACAACAAATTTGCTAAAACTTAAAATTTAAGCGAAAATAGAAAATATTAAAATAAAATCTAGTTCTAAAATAAAAAACTATATTAGAAATAATGTATACTATATAAAAACAAAAACAAATAAAATGGCAAAAACAACAAAATACTAAAACTTTAACTAAAATAAAGCAAAAACAGAAAATATAAAAATAAAATATAGTACTAAAATATCTAAAACTAATAAATAAAAATTAATACATACTGTATAGACATAAAAAACTAATAAAAATGACAAAAACACAACAAAATGACTAAAAACTGTAACTAAAATAATGCAAAACCAGAAAACATAGGAAATAAAAAATATAGTACTAAAATATATAAACTAAAACTAATAAATAAAAAATTAAACATAATATATAGACATTAAAAAACATAAAAATAGACATTTAAAAACGAATAAAATGACAAAAATGCAACAAATTTACTAAAACTTTAACTAAAAGTAAAAACAAAAAAATAAAAAATACAAAAATAAAATATAGTACTAAAATATCTAAAACTAATAAATAAAAAAAAATTAATGCATACTATAGACATTAAAAAAAACCTAATAAAAATAACAAAAACACAACAAAATTACTACAACTTTAACTAAAATGGAGCAAAAACAGAAAATATAAAAATAAAATATATTACTAAATATCCAAAACTAATAAATAAAAATTATTACATACTATATAGACATAAAAACTAATAAAAATGACAAAAAAACAACAAAATACTAAAACTTAAACTAAAATAAAGCAAAAACAGAAAATATAAAAATAACATGTAGTACTAAATATCCAAACCGAATAAATGAAAATTAATACATACTGTATATACATAAAAAAAAAACTAATAAAATGACAAACATTTGAAATAAAATTAAAGAAAAAACTGAAAATGTAAAAATAAAATAATTAAAAATATTACCAAAGGCTGTAATGGTGTATATATATGTTACTAAAATAACACTGCATCAACGAGGTGTGAACAAAGACTTTGTCTATACAATTTCCGTTAAGGGTGCTATTTATGTACAGAGCTTAAGACACTTTCTTAGAAGGAAGCTGTTTATGTAGATAGCAAAGCAGTTCACTAGGTTTTAGGATGGAGCGATATGCTTCGCTGATGTCAGTTTTATACATTCAACCCAGTGACATAAAAACGCCTCATAAATGTACTCCTTTTTTTTTTGTTTAGGGTCATTGTGATTCTCAGGAAAGGCCCCTGATCTGCCAATGTCAGGCCGAGCGGAGTGTTTCCTCGCTGTGATCCAGAGAGCTGTTGAGCTTCACTTGAGCTCAATGCTTCAAAACATAAATGTTAGAGCTGCTTCCTTAATGTGCTGTGCAGTGGAAGTCTCTCGCTCGCGGCCTCCGTGACCCGCAGCTCCTGAACCTCAGCTGCCACTGAGAGCTTTAACCCACGTTCTTACAGACCGGAAACGCTACAGGAACACACGGCATGTTTTTACTGAATGCTCTGGGAATATTTCAACTACCGTGCTGATAATGTGACGCAATCCGCCTGAAACCGCACTGAGTGTGAGTACACCACTTTCAGATATTGCATAATCTGTTCAAGTCAACAAAAAAATACCATTCGCAGTCTGTTTTATTTGGGTAATGTGTTGTATTTTTGTGAAACAGGATGTGCAACAAGACAAAAAATAGGGTGGGACTTGATGTTCTACATCAGGAATTGATTGGATGGTACAAAGGGGGTGTGTCTGAAAATAAAATGTCTAAATGATGTCATTTAGAAAAGGAAAATCGTTTCAGAGAATAATCGTGCTCCAAAAAATATTTAGGCCCGAATCTAAAATCTGTTTTTGAAGTGCATATAAATTTCCATCTATTTGGATATGAGTCAGATTTCTGTAAGAGTCCTAATAAACTGAATGTGTTTTAAACACAGTAACCAGGTTTATAAATTTAGGAATAAATCAAATTTGTTTGAATCTCATGCATTTTAGCTAATTGGATATTGCTTGTTCCACAGCTAACCATATTTTAACAATGTTCATGCTTTATAACTAAATAGATGTAATTTATTATTTTCATAGTTAACAGATTTTATGCAGATTCTAAGAAAATTAAATGCATTTTGAAAATATGATTATTTAAAATAAATCAAAACTACATATATATGTTAATTAAAAATGTAATGTATATTAAATTAAAAACAAAAATTAAATTTAATTAATTAAAATGTAATATAATTTAATATTATTGCATGCAGTTTAGCTTTTTAATGTATTGAATATATTAACTATGATATGAATATTAAATAATTTTATATTTTATATTCTAAGAAAATTAAATGCGTTTTGAAAATATTTTATATTTATTATATTTATATGAAATGAAATCAAATACATGCAAATGTTAAACTGCACATAAAATTTACATAGTACATAATATTTAATATATATATTATTTCTGTATTTTTTTATTTCTTAAATATGTATGCACTGTAAATTTTAAAATGAAAATACAAAATAAAAAAAAAACTAAATGGTAGATGTTTTTTTTAATTAAAAGTAATAAAATATAATATATATATATATATAAATATAATTACAATTTGATATAATTTAAAAGCTAATATGTGCAGTTTAGAATTTTAATTTACTTAAATATAATAACTATATTAAATATTAGTTTCTGTAAAATTCTATATTCTAACAAAATTAAATGCATTTTGAAAATATGATATTTAAATTTAATCAAATACACGCATGTAGTTAAAATAATATATATAAATATAATATCTAATATACTTAAATTAATATGCTACACTGCACATAATATTTACATAATAAATAATATTTAAGGATTAAAACATATAAAAAAACAAATATATGTGATGCCATCTGGGAAAACCCGTCGGATGTCGCGCTAGGACGTTTTCAGCAAATTTGAAAAATAGGTCGAATGTCACTTTTTTGTCAAAATGATTTTTTCATTAAATTATTATTCTATAACATCTTGCCTGTCATGTCTAAAAATATCTTTGCGAAATTCACTTGCTTAATGCAGAAAAATAGCCATTTATTGCAGCAAGCAGAAATGTGTCTTTCTCTTATGTTAAGAACGCGCTGCTGAGGTGCTTTCCCTTAACACCACAAAAATAGTTAACCTATCAAAATAAACCACTATAAACAATATTTTGAAAAGGCGTATTAATTTACATTCTCCGCCAGTCCTGTGTAAACTACTGCACGCAAAGTTGTTTATTTATTTATTTAATATCGTAAAATGGCGGAGAGCAACAACGCCATCTTAACCGAGCTCACTCGTCTCAGTCTGCTCAATCTTGGTGATGTCAGTGCCCTAAACGATGTTATAACAGACTATTTCACATCCAGAGATGAAGGATCGGATGAAGTTACTAAAGAGGAGGAGTTTGATGACAGTCTGTTCTATGCACAGTGTGTGAACAGTTGCGCTGCGCTCGGTTTTACTACAAGGAAGGCTGCATTATTTGTGCTGTCTAAACATAAAATGGATGATCAAAAGTTCGGAGACTATGCACATGATAAACAGACGTTAGTCTGTTTGTGTAATGATGCAGTATAGCTCTCCTAACTTGACAGACAGCTCTCGTTAACCCGTAAAGTGAAAATGAAAGCCGTCTCACTTTAAACCCGTTTTTCTCAAAATTCCATTCCTGAAAATCATTGCTATCAGCCAACTTAAGATAGCCATAACTTTGGTTACATTCAAGCTATGGACAAAATAAAAACAGTTTTGGAAAGGGATTGAGCTTTCATATGGTATCAATATCTAAGGTTAAAGGTAAAATTTCACCATGTCTTGGTTTTTCCTAGATCGCATCACATATAAATATATAAAATAATAAATGGAAAAAAAGTGCTAAATGGTAGATGTATAATATGTGTTTTAATAGATTCAAAGCAATTTAAATAAATGCAATTTAAAAGTATGATTATTTAAATAAAGTCAAATACCTGAATAAAGTTAATAATACACTGTCATGTTTCTTTTAAATCTTGCCTGTTTTTTACCCATTTTATTTATGTATCCAAATGGATGGAAATCTTACATGCAACTGAACTATATAAATCTTACATTTATGCCTAAACATTTTTTGGAGTGCAGTATTATTGCATTTTGATTATATTGCACATTATTCCAAAGAATTTTTTGGTTTTGGCATAAATGAGGAAAATGAACATGTATTAGGAAAGTAAATCAGTCCATTTTGATTTTGACTTTAATGTGAATAAAAACATTTCGAGCCTCTAAGAGGTATCCCAAAGCGAGTATCGAGTCAGTTTTGGGACGTTATGGATGTGTTGCTTTGTTGCGTTTGATGGGATTTTGGATGGAGTGTTTTGGTGATTGGTGGGATCTCATATATTTCGCAAATATCCCGGCGTGACATAAATGCGAAGAGAAATGCGTGATGCACATCTGGAGAAAAGCACGCAGCCGTGAGACCGGCTCTCGAACGCAGGTGCGTGCGGCTGCGTGTGAGCTATTAACGGGTAAAATCGGGGTAACAAAATAATAAGATGAAAAATTGAAAAGGTTTTGGCTCTTTGCACTCGCGAAACATGTGCTGGATGAAGTATGCAGACTTTCCCCTGTCAGCTTTTACTTGATGGAAATGTGCTCGCTTCCTCCCGGTGCACCTCGTCCCCGCGGACGGCGCTCGGATTTCATTTCCTTGTCATGAAGGGGCCCTCGGCGTGCAGTTTTGGCCGTCGCTCGCGAGCCTTTCTGATGTCCTGATGCGGTTTCCTCCTCCCCTGTATGTGACAGCGCTGTCGACCGCGTGGCCTCTTTACTCGTCTTCATAAATCACTCAAATCCGGAGGCCCACCCTTGGTTCGGAGTGCCAGCGTGGACAAAAGCTCTCTGTAGAAATGAGAAGCGAAACCGCAAGCGTCCAGCGCTGCCCTAAAGGCCCGCTGGACGGTTCCTCACGCCGCTCGGCCGCGCGCTGCCGCTTCGCCTCAAACACCAGCTTTGTGCAAAACCGCTGGAATCGCGTCCACGTTTTATTGCATGTTCCTTCAGCCCAGAGGACAAACTGTCAACGAATCAGCCGCTGGGACATTTGACATGAAACAAGATAATCACACATTCTGGTCAACAGGCCATTCGAGTAAAATGGAAAAATGAGTAGTAATACTGTTAGCGGTCCAGCAGTTTCTTGGAAGCATAGTAAATTTCTTCTATTTCTTGTCTCAGGCTCTTTCTCTCTCTCTCTTTCTTTTGCTCCCCAGTGATCCATTATTTGACAGCGAATTTGGGCCTGGACTCGCATGCCTCTTCAACCATTTGTCCCCTTCGATTCTTTGGACGCTATGCTGGAAGATTGTGGACGCAACATTCAACGACTCATGTCAGGTACGGCTTGTACCCACATAACAGGCTTGATTCATCACTCTAGAGGCTGAATGTGAGAAAAGATGTGGTTAAAAAAATAAAACACAACTTTTTATGAATTTAGCAAAGGGTTACTTTGCATAAAATCACGTAAAAATCACATAAAATTCTGCCCTGCCATCATAACTTAATTTATTGAAATAATATAGAACACATTTGTAATATGCAAAGTATTACTTTACAATTTGTTGTTATTAAAATTAATAAAATGAGCAAAGTAACATGTTAATCTGAATCATTTTACTGCTCAAAAAACAAAGTTTTGTTCGTTCTGCAAGCTAATGAATCCTCTCATTATAACAAACCAAGTGTAGACAGGGTATAAATAAGAGATTGATTGTGCAGCGTAGGGAGCTTTGTTGATTATAATGGAACTTTGTGAGATCACAATGAACTAAGGAGAGTGACAGCTTTTAAACTATTAACCCTCTGGGGTCTGAGGTGATTTTGGGGCCCTTTAGATGTTTTGACATGCCCTGACATTTGTGCTTATTTCAGCTACTTATAACATACTACGGGCCAACATATAATTTTTTTGTATTCAGCACAAACGGTGCTACAATAATATGTGAGCAGGATGGATGTACATGTTTGCATTTTTTAGAAAAAAAAGATTATGCGTGGTTAGTAAGTTTTGGGAAAATAAATGTAGCTGAAGTAAGGCCATAAAACTCATACTGAATAGTCCTAAACAAGGCTTTTGAAAATGAAAATGATCGTGCTTACTCTTTCACAGAAAACAATATATTGATGTAAATTTTCTAAGACGTGTTTTGTGATAGAAAGCCGTATGCGAGGGAGGGATAACGGCCATGAATATTTAATGATTCACACCTGAGAGACAAAAGGCCGTCCCCTAATGGCCCATCACTGTGACTGTCACTATGAGGCAGGTAACAAAGAATGAAAGGAAAGTAAGATAATGGGGGGTTTTTGGTCATTTGTTTTTTATTTACAACACAATATAATCAAAACATACATAATGATGGTCAAAGATTATTATTGTACTCACTGACCTAACCACAGAGATGTGAACAGACCTTGTGTCATTCCTGTTCAGCAAGTCAAACTAGTAAACCATACCTGATATTTAAGTGTTTGCTGCTTCTTTCCATGGATTCGAGATAAAAAAAAAAAAAAAACATAGTCACAGAGCATATTTTACCATAGAAAATCAGTGAAAAATAACATTGGTACAGCACTCTCAGAAGAAAACTGTTTGAAGGGACTCCAGTAAAAATCAGCAAGATTCATCTGTGGTGCAGGTATCAAATCACTAAAAAGCAAAAACAAAAAAACATCTCTGAGCATGTTAATATCAGAAGAATCTGTATATAATGATTCACGCATACTTTGTACTGTTTAGCACAGGAACAGAGTATTAATAACAAACATGATCTAGACATACTTAGACTCGTAGCTTTCATCGTGTTACAGTGTACACTCATATTACTTTTACATCGTATTTTGTTTTATATTATATAGAACATGAAAACTTGGTCGCGTCGTAAGAAATTTAGATACAGTGAAGTACATGTCATTTTCAAAATGTAAATGTGCTAGTAAATGTGTTCAAGCTTATGTCAAAATAACACGTTAATTAAAGAAACATCACTTACTCGTCAGACTGATCTCTTCCTCTGGATCAGCTGCGCGTCCCGTTGTGTTCTTCATCTGAGGTGAATTCTGTGTTATTCCTTTCAGCGCGTCTTCTTTTTTCTGAAGGTAAAATTCTGTTATTCCTCTCAGCGCGTCTTCTTCCAGAAACGAACAGCAGCCGAGATGAACTTCATGAAGTGTCAAGCTTTGTTTAAGATGATGTGGGCGCTAACACGCGGCGCCGCGCACGTGGCTATTTATCATATCAAAAGCAAAAGCTGCTCGTGGGCATGATTGCATTAAAAATAATTAGCTCTGAGGGAAAAACTAGGCATCACATTGGTTTCATACGGATTACTCTGGCACAGAATATTTGTTTTTGATAAGACTTGATTTATTTCAAAGTAGAGATATCAAGCTTTCTATAGATATATCTCTCCTGTCTGTGTGCCGAGTATTCACTGAGTTTAGGTTCATTTTGTTGACGCATTTCTAAAAGCAGTTCGCAGGGACAGTGAAGACTGAGAAAGCACCGTGTTTATTTTCTTTAATTTAAAGCAGCACACAGTTCAGTTTTTATTGTGAGTGTGCTCAAATAAAAGTATACACTTAATGGTTTCTAATGATGTATAACACTTATTTGTGTGACCAAAATCGACAGAGTATTTTTAGTGTCTTTCACACTGATCTTAAAAAACGTGAGCTGTCACGTCGACCCCAGGGAGTTAAGGAAGTTTGCAAATGTGATATTGATTTAATACAACAGTTTAATAAACAATAAGTTAATAAAAGTGACTTACACTGACTACAACGCTATTGCCGTATTTTGCTCCATTTGGTCAACGAAAATATTTTCAAACAAAGTCACAGCTGAGCTGCTACACATCTCCAAAGCGGTGTTTCGTTTATGAATAAACATGCGTTTACAAACTAATCTGGTGAGTTAATGATTCAATTACCCATTCATATAAACAGTCAAGGATCATTTCAGATATTTAAATCATTTAATATTTCTATATTCAAAAATTTACATAAAAAAAAAATAATCTTAGCATAATGCCACCTCTGAGCCTCATTAAACATTTGAATATTGACTGGTAACTTTTTCTTTTTATTCTAGTTTTTCTTATTCTATCGTTTAATTAGAAATTTTAAAAAGCGTATAAAAAAGATAACATTAGAAAATTAGAAAGGTTATTTATTTATTTATTTATTTATTTTTTACAAAGCCAAAAAAATGCCCATGTAAATCACTTTAAGGAGTCAAATATCACCTCGTAATGGGAAGCCTAATTTATATATATATATGTATATGTATATATATATATATACACACATACATATACATACACACACAGGTGCATCTCAGTAAATTAGAATGTCATGGAAAAATTCATTTATTTCAGTAATTCAACTCAAACTGTGAAACTTGTGTATTAAATAAATTCAGTGCACACAGACTGAAGTAGTTTAAGTCTTTGGTTCTTTTAATTGTGATGATTTTAGCTCACATTTAACAAAAACCCACCAATTCACTATGTCAACAAATTAGAATATGGTGACATGCCAATCAGTTAATCAACTCAAAACACCTGCAAAGGTTTCCTGAGCCTTCAAAATGGTCTCTCAGTTTGGTTCACTAGGCTACACAATCATGGGGAAGACTGCTCATCTTACAGTTGTCCAGAAGACAATCATTGACACCCTTCACAAGGAGGGTAAGCCACAAACATTCATTGCCAAAGAAGCTGGCTGTTCACAGAGTGCTGTATCCAAGCATGTTAACAGAAAGTTGAGTGGAAGGGAAAAGTGTGGAAGAAAAAGATGCACAACCAACCGAGAGAACCGCAGCCTTGAGAGGCTTGTCAAGCAAAATCGATTCAAGAATTTGGGTGAACTTCACAAGGAATGGACAGAGGCTGGAGTCAAGGCATCAAGAGCCACCACACACAGACGTGTCAAGGAATTTGGCTACAGTTGTCGTATTCCTCTTGTTAAGCCACTCCTGAACCACAGACAACGTCAGAGGCGTCTTACCTGGGCTAAGGAGAAGAAGAAATGGACTGTTGCCCAGTGGTCCAAAGTCCTCTTTTCAGATGAGAGCAAGTTTTGTATTTCATTGTATTTCATGTTAAGTTTCCACAGTCTGTGATGATCTGGTGCATGATCTGGTGTTGGTCCACTGTGTTTTTAAAAAAACAAAATCACTGCACCCGTTTACCAAGAAATTTTAGAGCTTCACGTTTCCTTCTGCTGAGCAGCTTTTTAAAGATGCTGATTTCATTTTCCAGCAGGATTTGGGACCTGCCCACACTGCCAAAAGCATCAAAAGTTGGTTAAATGACCATGGTGTTGGTGCGCTTGACTGGCCAGCAAACTCACCAGACCTGAACCCCATAGAGCATCCATGGGATATTGTCAAGAGGAAAATGAGAAACAAGAAACCAAAAAATGCAGAGGGCCAACTATTCACAAAAAATGTTTGTTTTATTGGTCTTATGAAGTATTCTAATTTGTTGAGATAGTGAACTGGTGGGTTTTTGTTAAATGTGAGCCAAAATCATCACAATTAAAAGAACCAAAGACTTAAACTACTTCGGTCTGTGTGCAGTGAATTTATTTAATACACAAGTTTCACAGTTTGAGTTGAATTACTGAAATAAATTAACTTTTCCACAACATTCTAATTTATTGAGATGCACCTCTGTGTGTGTGTGTGTGTGTGTGTATACAGGCATAATAGCACAATATTTAACATATTTTTAAAGTATATATTATATACATTTATATATAAATATTTATATTCCATGTAAAATATGTATATAGTATTTATATACAACTAAAAATAGTTCCGTGTCTTTGTTACTGTGTAATTATGGATTTAAGTACTACGTAATATTAATTATCTGCATGTGGTTACTATATGGTTAGTATTTGGATTAGGGTTTGGCTTAGGGTTACTTGCATAATTCATTGTTATTATAATAG
This sequence comes from Labeo rohita, assembly GCF_022985175.1. Lineage (NCBI taxonomy): Eukaryota > Metazoa > Chordata > Actinopteri > Cypriniformes > Cyprinidae > Labeo > Labeo rohita. Next base: position 31,745,406 of record NC_066888.1, read on the forward strand.
TAAGTATATGTAACATTTAATGCTGTAACTGTAGGGCTAATACAATACGTTCCCTATGAACAGTATATGTGAATATGTAGACCTATTGTTTAAATCAAATGCTTTAAAAGTAGAGTAATCAAAGCAGTTTTCATCCATAGTCTGTCCGTTTAAACGTCTGTGTTTAGCTTCAAATGGCATCTTCGATGACAGTATTCTATGCAAATTATTTGCATTCCGATTTTGACATCAAAAGGCACAAAAATATTTTTTTTTCTCTTATTCCATGGATTTTACCTGTTTACTAGGGGTGTGACGAGAAACTTATCCCACGAGACAAGATGAGACACGAGACTGGGTTCACGAGAACGAGACAAGATTTTTAAACTTTTCTTACGAAATCCTCAATGATGAAATATATCTGAAAAAGACAATGCGAAAAAAAAAAAATGTAGGTGCATCTTTAACTTTATGAAAATAATATTCCATTTGAAATAATTATATGCAGTAAAAAAACATTTAAACAAGAGCTTCACGATTCTGGATAAACTGAGAATCACAGTTGTTTTTAATAAATTGCAGACCATGACTCACTTCTGGAGAAAAAAGATTAAAAACTGCAAAATCCCAAATTTACATACTATCCATCCTAAATTCTTCATGTAATAAGTAGTAATTTTCAATACTGTTTTAAACAAATATGAAAACAAAGTGGATAGTATGCACATTGGGACTATCCATCCTAAATTCTATGTTTGACTTTTGAAATCTCATGAATGAATGATTCAATGGCATACTTTTTTGACTATTGAAACGGAATGCAGTTGTCAATGGCATACTTTTTTTTAAACGGGCAGTTGTCGCCACCTCCTGGCGGAAGAGGATAAGCGTTACAATACATACAAGTTTTAAAGGGGTCATCGGATGCTAAGTTCACTTTTTCATGTTGTTTGAACATTAATGTGTGTTGGCAGTGTATGTACAAATCTACCCTGTAATGATAAAAATCCATGCAGTGGTTTTTAATTAATCTGTAAAAATAATATCCCCTTTTTCAAATCGAGCCGTTCTCAGATACCTGTCGGTGTGCCGTCACACCCACAGAGGCCGCTCCCACGATAGTTGATTGACATGAGCTCTTACCTTAGACCAGCTGTCACAGTCCAGTAACTTTCCATGTTTGGATGCCGAAGCAGGGATGTAAGTTAGACGATTAGATGTTAGTGATTGAGGTGTTGTGTTGCTGGATGTAATAATGAACATAGTGGTCGTCATTTACTCCAGACATCTGAGCCGCTGAAGATGCAGTGGATTACATTTGTTTGTGAAGGGAATGCACCTCCCGTTCTACATATATCCGTCTATGTTCGCGCGAATCATTCATGATCCAGCTTCACTTACAGCAAAAGTGTGTATAAGCATTTTTTTTTATAAATCTTTGCGATCGCCTTTACTAATAACGTGGTAGTTAGGAAGTTTAGCGGCTAAACGTGGCTAAATGCAGCTAAAGTAAACAGGCTCGTCACTCCACAGAGAGAAGAGAGGGGCGGGGTGAGCAGAGCTCATTTGCATTTAAAGGAACAACCCCTTAGAATGAGGTGATTTTTGCTGAGCTCATTTTGACAAGGTAAAAAGGGTGTTGTTTTACAAAACCATTGAGAATTTTTAATCAAAGTATATTAGAGACTTTTCATTAAGACCCTAAAGAATCATATCAACTCGTGGGAAATGGGCACCCGATGACCCCTTTAAGATGCTTTCGTTTTGATCGCTACTGTAGACATGTAATGTGTTTATACCCAAACTATAAACTTTCATCCCAGTACTTCTGTTATTTAAATGTCTGTAACGCAGAAATGATTATAATGTGGTTGAAAAGACCGTTTGTGTTGCTCTTTCTGCCTTCACATTTACCCCAACCCTCTGATTCATTAACATGGGCAGCGACAAAACGTGCTTCTCGCGCTCCACTGACGCTCCTAATAGACATAGCTAAATAGTTATCATTCAGGAATAAGATTGCGTGGGTGTTTGAATGGAGATCTCAATATTTTAAGGATTAATCGTGCAGCTCTAATGTAAACACTGCAAAATGTTTTATGAGGATATCGTCACGAGATCTTGTCACATCCGTACTGTTTACTTCCACTTGTTACCAGTGTTTTTCTGCAACCACTATGCACATGCAGCTGCAAGTGACGTCACTGTGACGTCTACTCCAAATTGTTCTATGTAGTGCACGTATAGTTGCAATATCTACCGATAGGGGCTGCCAAAACTAACCCTCATCTAAACTCGTTTAGTGACATCAAACATCATTTGTTTTCATGACCAGTTGTCATTGACCAATTGCTACAGTGCAGAGTAAGAATTTTAATGAATTATGACGTAAGATTTTAGCCAGTTCCTCATACAAAGCATCATGTTACTTGGAGAAGACTTGAAATATAGCACGCTAGTCTTATGATCATGTTTAGGGCTCAAAAGTTTTACTTCGCATTCACTTTCATTGCATGGAAAGGAGCCGGTTTGGTTCGACAAACATCATCTTTTGCGTTCAGCAGAAGAAAGTAAGTCATACTGGTACGGAATGACATGAAGGTGAATAAATGATCACAAGCTTTATTTTTGGGCCAAATTTCAATTCCCCAAGTTAAGCCCATTTCCAGAATTTATGACGCAGACCACAAAGAAGGGATCTCATGTGATGACATGGAAAAATAAAAATAGTTAAGATATTAAACCTCGAAATATATTTTCCCTGTGAGATGTTCTTCATTCACCGTGTAGCTCCATAAAATTACAAAGAAGGGAAAATCCTCTTCATCAGGGCCGATGAATCAGTGCTTTCACTACTGACACGGATATTCTGTTACCACACATATCATTTGCTGGAATTTAAAAGCAACATGTTGGGTTTCATTTCCATGCTGGTTTGCAAAGGCAAATCAATCTTTCATTTTCAGGATTTAACTGACACGGTCAGAAGGAGATTTTGTTATATTACACCCGTCCTTAAAGGGATAGTGCACCCAAAAAGTCAATTCTGTCATCATTTACTCACCCTCATGTTGTTCTGAACCCGCATGACTGACAAAATGAAAGACTGGCAAGTCTCATTCATGGTCATGTACTGTATATTCCAATATATCATGCTAAGATGCAAGGCCATTGGTTATTGCATGTCACGTGGCTAAATGTGTCACAGTACAGTAGGTTTAATTCATATGACAAGTATATCGAATTCAATTTAAAACAAGATTAAGATTATAGTAAACAATAACTTTAATAGTTTATTCCTCATAAAAATGTTTTTGCATTATTTTTTGTAATATTTAAACATGTTTACCTGCTCAGATGATCATTGTAATGCAAAAAAATAATTTTAATACATTTTTATTTATTTAATTTAGAGCTCTTTTCCCTTTTAATTTAGCATAATTTAGAGAGAGCACGAAAAATACTACTATAATGGTCATATATTTTTTTTTTTAAATGGTTCTCATAATTATTTTTTACATTATTTTTTATAATGATTAAGCACAAAAATATTTAATAAACAAATATTTATCTTCTACGATTTTTTTTTGTAATTCTCAGTTTTTATTAGGTTCTAATTTTTGCAATACAATATTTAAAAACAATAAATGTATTTTTTTTCCCATTTAATTCAGCATAATTTAAAGACAACAAATACTACTAGCTGTTTATATAAATACTTTAAAGAAATACTTTTTTTATTTAACAAGAAAATGGTTCTGATTAGTTCGTCATAACTAGGTTTGTGCATTATTTTTATGTGCATTTTTTGCATGATTTTTATAAGATTTAAGCACATTTCCCTGCTCATTTTAATATCTATAATTAATGGATATTTGACTTCTAAGCTTTTTTTGTAATTCTTAAGTTTATTGGATTACTGTAATGCAGTAATTTAAAAACATGAAATGTACTTTTTGTTTTTTATTTAATTCAGCAGAGTTTAAAGACAGCAAATATTACCATGATGTAAATATAAATACTTTAAATAAATACTTTTTTGTTTTTATTTGATGAGAAAATAGGTTAATGGTTCATTTTGGGGAATATTTTTAATTGTCAGTGACTAAAATGTTGATTTGTTTCACGTAAATAAGTTTGTGCATGATTTTTGCAGCTCATTTAAATAACTTTAACTGATGGGAATTTGCCTTCTGTGTTTTTTTTTTTTTTTTTTTTTATAATTAGAAGTTAAAAACATTAAATGGATTTTTTTTCCATTTAATTCAACAGAATTTAAAGATGATAAAACGCATATTACCATGATGTACTTAAGTTTTTATAATGCATTTTTGTATTTATTTAATGAGAAATTGGATTAATGGTTAATTTTGGGAGAAATTCTTCATTGTCAATAACTTAAATCTTTTGTTCGTTTGTTTGTTTCTTGGAAATATGTTTTTGCATTTTTTTAAATAACATTTAAGCACATTTCCTGCTAATTTTAAGATCTTTAATTAATGGATATTTCATTTCTGAGCTTTTTTTGTAGTTAATTAGGTTCCCATTACTGTAATGCAATGATTTAAAAACATTAAATTATTTTTTTATACATTTAATTCAGCATAATTTAAAAATAGTATAACAAATATTATGGAAAATGCTTTGTTGTGTTTCTCAAATTTATTGCATTATTTTTTTTTTATAACATTTAAGCACATTTCCCTCTCATTTCAAGATCTTTAATTGATATTTCACTTTTGAACTTTTTTTTTGCAATTCTTAAGTTTATTGGGTTCTCATTACTGTAATGCAATAATTTAAGAACATTAAATGAAGTTTTGTCACGTTTAATTCAGCATAATTTAAAGATAGTGTAACAAATATTATAAATATTAATAAATACGGTAGTTATTTTTTGTATATATTTAAAGAGAAAATGGTTTCATTTTGTGGAAAATGCTTCATTAATGTTTCTCAAAAATGTTTTGCATAATTTTTTTTATAGCATTTAAGCACATTTCCCGCTCATTTTAAGATCTTTAATTAATGGATATTTCACTTTTGAACTTTTTTTTTGTAATGCTTAAAAGTTTATTAGGTTCATTATTATTAGGTTCATTATTGTAATGCAATAATTTTCTTTCCATTTAATTCAGCATAATTTAACAACCATGTCTATATAAATACTTTAAATAAATACTTTTTTGTATTTATTTGATGAGAAAATAGTTTATTGGTTCATTTTGGGTAATATTCAATCTTTAATGGATATTTAACTATTGATTTTTTTTTTGTGTGTAATTCTTACAAGTCAATTAGGTTCATTACTGTAATGCAGTAATTTAAGAACATTAAATGTTTTTTTTTTTCAATTTAATTCAGCATAATTTAAAAAGTGTAACAAATATTGTAATTATTAATAAATACTGTAAATACTGTTATTTTTTGTATATATTTAAAGAAGAAATGGTTTCATTTTGTGAAAAATGCTTCATTAATGTTTCTCAAAAATGTTTTGCATAATTTTTTTTATAGCATTTAAGCACATTTCCCGCTCATTTTAGGATCTATAATTAATTGATTTCACTTTTGAGCTTTTTTTTGTAATTCTTAAAAGTTTATTAGGTTCATTATTGTAATGCAATAATTTAAAAACATGAAATGTACTTTCTTTCCATTTAATTCAGCAGAATTTAAAGACAACAAATACAACCATGTCTATATAAATACTTTAAATACTTTTTTGTATTTATTTGATGAGAAAATATTAAATCTTTTTTTTTTTTTTTTTGTGTAATTCTTACAAGTCAACTGGGTTCATTACTGTAATACAATAATTTAAGAACATTAAATGAATTTTTCTCACATTTAGTTCAGCATAATATAAAGATAGAAATAGAAAATGGTTTAATGGTTCATTTTGTGGAAAATGCTTCATTGTTCATTCTCAGTAACTTAAATTTTGGTTTGTTCCTCGCAAATACTTTATATGCAACTTTATAAGATTTGACAGTACTTTGGAGTGCTTTTATGCCTTTTATACTCTTTGGTGCAAAATGGTATGGGTTTGGAACGACACAAGGCTAAATAAACGATGACAGAATCGCCATTTTTGATTCTTTTAGCACAGCGTGCACTGCAGGAAAACTGCTTTCAGCATGGCCTCACGCTACAAGCAGATGGAAAACAATAAGTGGGGGGAAAAAAAGAAAAAAGATCAGGATTAATTAGCACGTTTGTCAGTTTGCAGGAAACATAGTATCGGTTTCATGCCCCTCGCATTTGCCCGCCACCTGTTGAACATGATGATTAGGCTGATGTCTATGGGCGGCTCGTAGAGTGGGTAAATGAGTGCGTGTTGGTGAGGAACAGGAGGGGCTTTTGTCATATTTATATCAACAATGTCGGACAAAACGCTCTAATTATCCCCTTCTGGCCCGGCTCGTCTTACGGCTCCCAGTCCATTTGCCGTCCTGTCCCGGGGCCAGACTGCGCAGGCCGCTGTCCTTAAGCACATCCTAATGACAGCTCTCTTTCAGTCCGCAGCCTTTATAATTGCACAGGCTAACTTACAGACATTATGTGGCATTAGTCCAGTGAGCTCATAAAGGGGGGTCACGGGCAGGTCCGCTGGACGATCACAATGCATGTGGCCTCAATAAATCTCCGAAGTGACAACAGCGAGAGGTCATATTGCTCGGATCGGGAGGGGGGCGAGAGACGGACTAGATCTGATCCAACGGAGAGACGGAGGAAAGCGCAGACTCACATTTTATGATCTGAAAAGCTTATTTTGCGGAGTTTTTGCATGATTTTTTTTTTTATAACAACTAAGAATATTTCCCTCTCAAATGATCATTACTGAAACATAAAAAAAAAATCTTTAATGCATATTTCACAATTCTCAATAGTGATTTTATTAGATTTCTGTTACTGTAATACAATAATTTAAAAAACATTAAATACAATTCTGCTGAATTAAATGTAAACATGCTACTTGCATACATGCATAAACACTTTAAATAAATAAAAATAATTTTTACAGTTGTTTTAGTATGTATAAGATTTTGCATTTATTTAAAGAGAAAATGGCTTAATTTTTTATTTTGGGAAAAATACTTTATTATTATTATTATTATTATTATTATTATTATTATTTTTGTTTTTTTTTTTGCATTATTTTTTATAAACATTAAGCACACATCCACTCTCATATGATGATTATTGCAATGCAAAAACAAAACAAAACAAAAAATAACAAAAAAATAAAATTTTACCTCTGAGTTTGATTCTCAGTAATATAATATAATAATTTAAAAACATCAAATTGATTTGATTTCCCCATTTATTTTCATTGTAATTCTCAAGAATGCCTTTCATTTTGATTCTTTTCATCTGAGAAAATATATTTTCCCCATTTAAATCAGCATATATTAAAAATAGTACAAATACTAAAGTGTATAAATACTTTAAAATACTTTAAAATATTAAAAATCATTTTCTTGCAATTCAATTTATTAATTAATCTATAAGTGATATAAATATATGCAAAGTGTATTTATATATTATTCATATAATATTTATATGTATTAAATTTATATATTTATATTTAACCTGGACATTTAGACGTCTATCTGAGTAAAAACATTTTTGTTTATCCATAGTCTTAAACTATAAAAATATGGAAATGTAATATTGTTTTATAAAAATTTTAAAGTGTTTATTTAAAGTATTACTATACTATATACTATATCTATATACTGTTTTGTAATTGTTAGAAATTTAATATGAAAACTATTGTATTTTTAATATTAAAGTGTTTATTTAAATGATTTATATATTATTTATATAACATTTATATGTATTAAATTTATATATTTATATTTTGATATTTTAGGAGTGAAATAATATGACCTGGACATTCAGACATTCATCTATCTAAATCATTTTTTTTTATTCATAGTAACTATAAAAATACGAAACTGTAATATGAAACCTATTGTTTTTTAATCTTGAAGTGGTTATTTAAAATATGTATATATTATTTATATAACATTTATATGTATTAAATTTATATATTTTTAATATTTGATGTTTTTTTGAGATTTTTTTTTTTTTATGGATAACGTTTTTTTTAAATCCATAATTAGAGTCTCAAACTATAAAAATAAGATGAAATTATGAAATTAATATGAAACCTATTTTTTTTTCATCTTAAAGTAGTTATTTGAAATATTTATATATTATTTATAAAATTTATGTATGTGTATTTTTTATATTTTTTTTTAGAGTGAAACAGTATGACCTGGACATTCCTATCTGAATTTTTTTTTTAATCTATAATAAGAGTCTTAAATTTAATGTGAAACCTATTTTTTTTTCTTAAAGTGTTTATTTAAAGTATGTATATATTAGTTATATAACATTTATATGTATTAAATTCATGTATTTATATTTTGATATTTTTTGGAGTAAAATAACATGACCTGGACATTCAGACATCTGTCTGAATATTTTTTTAAGTCATAATAAGAGTATTAAACTATAAAAATACGAAAATTTTATATGAAACCTATTATTATTATTATTATTTTTTTTTTATCTTAAAGTGTTTATTTAAAGTATTTATATATTAATTATATAACATTTATATGTATTAAATTTATAGATTTATATTTTTTTGGAGTGAAATAATATTACCTGGACATTCAGACATCTATCTGAATATTTTTTTTATCCATAATAAGAGTCTTAAATTATAAAAATACAAAAATTTAATATGAAACCTATTTTTTTTTTTAATCTTAGTGTTTTTATTTAAAGTATGTATTTATTATTTATATAACATTTATATGTATTAAATTTATAGATTTATATTTTGATATTTTTTGGAGTGAAATAACATGACCTGGACATTTAGACATCTGTCTAAATATAGATTTTTAATCATAATAAGTGTATTATTTAATTTAATATGAAACCTACTGTTTTTAAAGAAATCTTAAATTGTGTAATCAACAGCTTTGGTCAGATTCTTTTCATTTAAACAAATTCAGAGTTGCTACTGACAAGTGATATCCTCAAAAAGTTCCCAATGAGCTGCGAAACTACGGATGTCGCTAATTGGCCGTGAGCAAACAAAAACAAGACTTGGTGCTTTTGCACCTGTGGACATCCGAACTGACGAAGGAATTTCAGAACATAACGACAAACAAAAGCCCAGCGCTGATTTCATTTCAACCTGTTCGTTCACTGGCTGTAACTGCCCTTGCTGCACAGGATTGATAGACTCTTTCTTTTTTCTTAGGGGAATTATTAAGTTTGCCCACAAAAGCAGTGCAAATAACTCAGCGCTGACCTGCCGGATGGCTTTGGAAGGGCAACCTCCCAGAGGGACGACGTTCGGAGCTTAATTAGAATGTCAGGAGACACTTTCAAAGTAGTCCGGGATGAGAGTCCACTCCAATGGGAAACCCGAGCCGATCGTCTTTCCCAGTTCAAGGCAAATTGTTGAATGGGATCAGACACAGGGAATCACAGTGAGTCAAATGGGACCCATAAAGAACAGCACATGGGGGGTCGTCTTTAACAGTTTGCATGCACTAAAATTCTAATGGTACAAGAACATGAGCTATATTAATACATGTTCTCACAGTTTACCCGAAAGAAAATAGAGCAGCTATGTTAATGACCTTACGATAAAGATCAAGAGCAGGCCTCAGCTTACAAGTATTTTCTGTGGAAAATGTTTGACGATTAGATTTATTAGATTATAAAAAATTCTCAGAGGAGTTACACTACCATTCAGAAGTTTCTTAAGCTCACCAAAGCTGGAATATTATTACAATTTAAAATAGCTGGTTTATATATAAATATATTTTGAAATGAAATTTATTCCTGTGATTTTCAGCATCATTACTCCAGTCTTCAGTGTCACATAATGCTTCAGAAATCATTTTAATATGCTGATTTGCTGCTCAAGAAACATTTAATATGATCAATGTTCAAAACAGCTTCATATTTTTGTTTTTAAGATTATTTGATGAATGGAAAGTTCAAAAGAACAGCTTATTTTATAAATATTTTTTGTAACAATATAAATGTCTTTACTGGCATATTTGATAAATTTAGTGCATCCTTGTTGAACAGAAATACTACTCAATGTAAATAGGTTACAGTTTATTTAAATGCATTTAAATAATAAAAAAAGTAAAAAAAAATACTAAATTTTTTTTTAAAAAAGTCTTTAAAGCTAATACACTTTTGAGTTGTATTTAGTATTTTAATGAATGATTTAAGAAATGTAACCATTTAAATTTTTTAAATATTACATTATTACATTTACATTATTTTTTTTATAAATAATTTCGATCATTAAAAAAGAAGTAACAGTAATGAGGTAATATAATAATAATAATAATAATAATAAAAAAAAAAAATATATATATATATATATATGTGTGTGTGTGTGTGTGTGTATGTATGTGTGTGTATATATATATATATATATATATGTATATAGTATTTTCTGTAGAAAATGCCTGACAAATAATTACATAAATTAGATTTTTTACACTACCACTCAGAAGTTTCTTAAGCTCACCAAAGCTGCATTTGATTAAAAATATAATAAAAATTGTAAAATATTGTTACAATTTAAAATTGCTGTTTTATATATTAATATATTTTGAAATGTAATTTATTCCTGTGATCAAAGCTGAATTTTCAGCATCATTACTTCAGTCTTCAGTGTCACATGATCCTTCAGAAATCAGTCTAATATGCTGATTTGCTGCTCAAGAAACTTTTCTGATTATTATCAATGTTCAAAACGGCTTTTGCATCATATTTTTGTTTGTATGAATGGAAAGTTCAAAAGAGCAGCTTATTTGATTTTTTTTTCAATGTAAATAGGTTACAGTTTATTTAAATACATTTAAATAATATTATAAAATGATTATATTATATTATATTATATTATAATAATTAATATTATAATATATTATTAATATTAATATTAATTAGTATTGTAATTATATTATAATATTATAAAATTGTATTTTAATGAATGATTTCAGAATGCTGCTTTAAAATAGATTTAAAAATTAAAAATTAAAATAGCTGTTTTATATATTAATATATTTTAAAATGTAATTTATTCCTGTGATCAAAGCTGAATTTTCAGCATCATTACTCCAGTCTTCAGTGTCACATGATCCTTCAGAAATCATTCTAATATGCTGATTTCCTGCTTAATAAACTTTTATTATTAGCAATATTTTAGTTTTCAGGTTTATTTGATAAATGGAAAGTTCAAAAGAACTACTAAACACTGCATTTTAAATCTTTAAAACTAATACATTTTGAGTTGCATTTTGTATTTTAATAAATTATTCTAAAAATGCAATTTTTATTTTTTAAATATTAATTTGTTTAAATACTTTTTATCTTTTTAAAAATAATTTTAATCATTAAAGAAAAATTGCTTCATTGTCTTAATATCCCAATGCTAAAATATAAATGGCCTGAACATAGTCTTAATTTTCTTTATGCTAAATATCATTTCTGTATTCAATATATAATTTACATGTGTGTATATACTGTGTGTGTGTGTGTGTATATACTAAAGAAATAAGCTTTAAGAATAAATAAGCTTTCCTTTGTTGTATGGTTTGCTAGGATAGGACAATATTTGGCCTGAGGGTGCAAAAAAATATATATATATATTGAGAAAGTTGTCCAAATGAAGTTCTTAGCAATGCATGTTACTAATAAAAAAATAAGTGTTGATATATTTACAGTAGGAAATTTACAAAATGTCTTCATGGAACATGATCTTTACTTAATACACTAATGATTTTTGCCATAAAAGAAAAACTGATCATTTTAAACCCATACAATGCATTGTTGGCTATTGCTACAAATATAGCCGGTTTTAGGGTCACATTATGTGACCCTTTTTGTTGTACATATTTAAATATCCTTTTTTGTCTTTGAAAAGTAACAAGTCACTTGTGTGTTTTGTGCCTCATTTTTCCAGTCTTCCGCAGCGGCTCCACTGGTAGCATCTCTCTAAGGTCAAGTCGTTTGTGACGGCCTCCCCGAAGCGGCAGCTGGCCGGGATAAGGTTACGATTTCACCTGCGCGCGGCAGTAACGCAGGAACTGGCGTGTCATTGAGGAGCGGGTAATTATTCAACACGTCAGACTGCAATGCCTGCAATGTTAATTACGCCTCGGGCTCCTCTCCGGGCAGAGAGATTAAGCCCGGGAGCAAAGGCGCGGCGCTCATTACGGTCACACCAGCGCAACATGTGCAGGGGACAGCGAACTCCCGCACGGCCCCTGAACGAGTATCCAGTTCGCCACCAGATGATACTTTATCATTCCCACACCGTGTTTTATTTTAGGTCAGATGCGTACGATTTTACAACCGAGCACGTAAAATAGATTAGATAGGCTCGCTTTTGACGAAAATAGCAGCTTAATGTTCGGTTAGTGAGGAGGATTTAGGGTTGGGTTTGGAGCTGAAAATGTTCCAGGTTCAGTGTAAGGTTTATCCACAGTTGCATAATGCCACCTACCACTCAGAATAACTTAATACTCATCTGCATGTTTTAAAAAAGATATTTAAGTGCAGTGCAGAAAATCCTTTACCTAACTTGGTCAAAAATGACCCACCGTTTGCCAGGATCACAAAATATTAGATTTATGTTTTTATCAACATATTTTCTTTCATTTAGAACAGGCTTTGCATTTCTTTTAGGAACTGATTGCTTCATTGATCTGCGCTTATACACCAGTTTTTGAGTTAAAAAACATGTGGATCATTTTGGCAATGTTCACTCAAAAGACTTACGATTAATCACTACCAAAAAGAGATGCAAAACCTGTGCTAGATGAAAGAAAACAAGCTGATAAAAATATTGAATGCAATAATAGCGAAAAAATTCTCAAAGGGCTAGGGTCACAGTTTATTTAAATACATTTAAATAATATACAAATAAAAATAAGTTAAAAAAAACACTGCATATAATTTTTAAAAAATTTTAAATCTTTAAAACTAATACATTTTGAGTTGCAGTTTGTATTTTAATAAATTATTTACAAAATTTAATTTTTAAAATATTAATATTTTAATATTATTAATTTTTTTATCATTTAAATTTATATATATATATATATATATTTTTTTTTTTATGATATCTTTTTGTTCCACATATTTTATTTTTTTTACACCACAGGTTTCGAGTTAAAAAAGACATTTGTGGATCATTTTGGCAATGTTCACTCAAAAACTGATGTGTATAAACTCAGATCATTGAGGCTTATGATTAATCACTACCAAAAAGAGATACAAAACCTGTGCTAGATAAAACAAAACAAGTTGATAAAAAGATTAAATGCAATAATAATGCATAATGTGAAATTAATAAGCAATTATTGTAGTTTGGTCATTTTTGACCGGGAACAGCACAAGAGTAATGGGTGGGGAAAAAAATCCCCAAAGGGCTAGGGTCACAGTTTATTTAAATACATTTAAATAATATTATACAAATCAAAATAAAAAAACACTGCATATAATTATTTTTACAATTTATAACTGATACATTTTAGGTTGCATTTTGTATTTTAATAAATTATTTACAAAATTTAATTTTAATTTTTAAAATGTTAATTTATTTTAATACGATTTTTTATCATTTAAAAATATTTTTAATCATTAAGGAAAAAAAGTTACAGTAATGAGGAAACAATTTATTCATTGTCTTGAAAATAGTGTCCCAATCCTAAAATATAAAAGGCCTGAAAGTAGTCAATTAATTTTCTTTTATTCTTTATGCATATGCATATGCATGCATGCACATAAACACACATATTGTAGTAATTATATGTTAAAAGTTACCTTTTATGTTATCTTTTTGTTCCATATATATATTTATATATTTTAACACCTCAGATTCTGAGTTAAAAAAAACATTTGTGGATCATTTTGGCAATGTTCACTAAAAACTGAGGTGCATAAGCTCAGATCACTGAGGCCTACAATCAGTTTGTTCAAAAAAATAGATGAACAACCTGTTTTAATGGCAAGAAAACAAATTGATAAAAATATTGAATATAATAATAATGCATAATGTGAAGTTCATAAGCAATTTTTGTAATCATGTCGACAAAACATGAGGGTTTAAAGCGTATTGAGCTTGTATTTTAGTAAACACCATTAAATATTTTCTTCTTGAAATGTTTATTTTTAACTCTTAATAGGAATTTTTGCTGACTACTAATTTTGTGCAGATGGCTTAAGTTTTTAGCTATATGTCTGTGTTTGGAATATATTTCAGAATATGTGTAATTCCTATTTGCAATTTTTAAACCATTGGCATTAAAAAAATGGATTTGCAAAAATAATTTGTTATAGAACAAAGAAATTGTTTACAAAATGCAAAAAGCCTCATTCAGCCAATAAATTCATCAAGGCAACTACAGAATTCTTGTTTAGCAAATATTTAATTAACACAATAAATTATATATTGTTATTATTGTATGTATTATAGTATTTTGTATTATATTTTAAAATATAAACACATTTTTTTTATTAAATTTTTTTTAACATAATTGTTGTTAATTATATAATAAATAAAAACAAAACTGATAGAATTAAAAAAGAATAATGCAAGCTAGTGTTAGAGGCCTTTTTTGTTAATTATATAATAAATAAAAATAAAACTAATAGAATGCAAAAAAACAATAGAGAAGCTATTTTTTTTTAAGAAAACAAGCAGTTAGAAAACAAATAGAGTGCAAGTCTTAAAGGGTCTTTTTTTAAAGAATAGAATAGAGTTTTATAGGATACTTACTATGTAAAGTGAACTATGAAAACTTTATTTCTGGAGGCGCAATCACTTTACATACCAAAGATGTCTGACATATGCATTAGTTTTTAAAGGCTGTAAATAGACCTCAACATCTGACATGAATCTCAAGAACAGTGAAAGAAAGATGTTAAACACAAAAAGGTGACTTGCTAACATAATACAAAAAACAGTAGTGACAAAACAGCAGCAAAAGTCAGAAAACAGCAAAATATAACCGCAATATTTATTCATGCTGCAATGCATGCTGAAAATTAAAACTCTTAACATTTTAGCAGTATTGTTCAATTTAAAATAATTCTCTGACCAGTTGGGATCAGCGTTTAAGAGATTCTGTTGGTCTAACATGGGTTTTCATGTAGTTTCGACTAATTATGTAAACACATGTGACCCTGGACCGCAAAACTATTCATAAGTAGCACGGCTATATTTGTAGCAATAGCCAACAAAGCATTGTATGGGTTTAAAATGATTAAAAATTAAGATTAGGATATTAAAGTCATATTGCATGAAGATATTTTGCACATTTCCTGCTGTAAATATATTAAAACTTAATTTCTGATTAGTAATATACATTACTAAGAACTTAATTTGGACAACTTTAAAGGTGATTTTCTCAATAACCCACAAATATTGTCCAATCCTAACAAACTGTCAATGGAAAGCTTATTTATTTTAAAAAATTGGCCCTAGTTTTGTGGTCCAGAGTCACATATATGACTGCTAAAATTGATTGATTGATTTATTGACCAAATGAGGCATTTAGTGAATGAACAACCTAAAAGTCTCAATGCATCAAGTTGAATTTTAGGAATTTTCTCAGTATTTTGGACTCGAACGGTCTCTTAAACGGTAAAATATGTAGTTGTTTTTTTTTTTGCAGCGCTTTTGGGGATTCGCATGAGTGTTGTTTAATGCAGAGCGTGACTATAACGTGATTACAGTTATGAACGGCGATTAGAACGAACGCAGATGGTATTACGATGATGACGACTCAATCCTCAGGTTCATCTTTACGGATCCACCTCACCAGTATTTTCAGTGCTGTGAAAGATATACGGCTGTCCTGACACATTGACATCATCCCCGAAACATCTGCTGCTCCAAAAACTGTGACATCGGCGGAGAAGCGCCGTTCCAAAATCATTTACTTTAGCCCTCGGCGAGAGTTACAGTACAGAGGCGCGGCAATAAAACGACGAGGCCTTTCCCCTTCGATTTTATGGAGTTCTGTGATCAAATTAAACGCTTGCCATGTCTTTGACAGATGCGTTATACGCGCAGACGTCGTGAATGAGACTGAAGTTTTTTTGAGTGATTCGGAGTGATTTGCAATCTTGCTTAAGACATCAAACTGTCAGCTCATTCGTCTTTCGGAGTAAAAGGGTCCCTTGCTTTTGAAGCAGTAAAGATATGAACACTGGGGGGAAAACTTTATACAATTTCCACTCGAAATAGGAAGCTCGGTCCTTCTGGGAGACACTAAATTGAAACTAAGGCTGTTTCTGATGGACCACAGGATATGCCTGCAAATTTAGACATATCAGAATGGCAAAAAAGTCTGTTAGTGCCCATTCATATAAACTGAATGGCTTGTAATGTTCTTGGCCCCTCCGAGGATATTCGCAAGGTTGAGCAGCGACAGCAGGAAGAGCTGAATGGTTTTGACATAACTTTATTTTAGTGCTCTACAGGTTTTCTCTCCTCCCTACGGTTTAATGGTTTATTCCGCCGGGGTCCCGAAAGGAAGCAGCTCGAGTCCTGCTGCTCGGCTTCAGAGAGGATGTCATTTCAAGATTGCGCCGAAGAGGTTGGGTTTTTTTCACACATCGATTTTTTTGGATTTGTTAGAAAGCGTGTCAGACTAGGCCTGCACAGTTAAATGCAATAAAACCGAAAACGCAAATAGAAAAAAAGCGAAGGCTGCTATTTAATCAGTGTTTCTGCGGATCTGAACCTGTGTGCAAAAAACACACATGCACAAAACAAAATTTCATATAGAAAAAGACAAAAATGAAGACACACCAGGGTTTAAAAAGTTATAATTTGTCCATTTGCACACATTCATATTTATTTATTTATTTTTTTATGTATTTGTTAACAAGCATGTTAATCTAAGGCAGCACGATTAATCAAAATAAAACCAAAAATGCAATGTGGCTTAGTGCGATTATCAAATAGCAAAGGCTGTGGTTTAATTACAGCATTTCTGTGGGTGTTAACCCTTATGTGTCAATTTTTAAAAGTGAAATACAGAGGTCCTTAGAGGATATAAATGTCAAAAAAACAGTTATATAAAATATTATATATTAATTTTTTTTTTTTCCACTGTCACTGACTGAGATCTTTTTACCATCAGTCCTGATCATAACTACCAAATATTCATTAATTTTCTGAATTTTAACCCTTTACATGCCAGTTTGTTTGCATAATCCTACTGTTGTTGTTTTTTTTTTGCTTTTCAAAGAAACACACATACAAAAAACTAAGTTTTATATACTAAATGCTAAATGAAAAAAGACAAAATTGTGTTGAAGACACACAAGGGTTAAATATAATTTGCTCTTTTGCACACTTTTTTTTTTTTTTTGTATTTATTAAAAATCATGTCAGTCTAGAGCCGCACGATTAATCTAAATAAAACCGAGAATGTGATATGGCTTATTATGATTATCAAATAGCAAAGGCTGTGGTTTAATTACAGCATTTCTGTGGGTGTTAACCCTTGTGAGTCAATTTAGAAAAGTTACACAGAGGTTCTTTAATGTCAAAAATGTCCATGTCAAAAAAAAAAAGGTCATACAAATATTATATATTAATTTTTTTCCCACTTTCACTGACAGAGATCTTTTTACAATCATCAGTCCTGACCATAACTAACAAAATTAATGCATTTTCAGAATTTTAACTCTTTAGTTGTTGTTTTTTTTCTTTTCAAAGAAACACACAAAAAAAATATTTTTCATGTACTAAATACTTTATAAAAGACTAAATGTGCTGAAGACACACAAGGGTTAAAAAGTAATTGTTTTTTTTAAGCATGATCAATCTATTTAAAACTGAAAACATGAAATGGCTGTCATAAAAATTTTATATATTAATATATTTTTTTCACTTTAACTGACAGTGATCATAATTACCAAAAAATGCATACATTTTCAATTATAAAACATTAAAATAATTAAATATCAGATAATCAGGTATATTTAAGTGGCACAGTGAGGATTTAAATTAGAGTTACCACTTTTTAAAGCATCAGTTTTACATGAAATAAAATAAAAAAAATAAAAATAATTTAAAAAACAAAAATACAGTGATAAAGCAGCATTTAACAAGCTATTTTAGTAACATTTTAAGTATTATATTTGGTATATCACTTCAAAAAAAGATGCCACATAATCATTTTTCATTTGTGCATGTAACTGAATCAACTGATTCATTTTAAACGAAGCATCTGAACTAACTGATTCACTAAAATGAATCTGCTATTTTTGTCATATTCTTGCTAAGCAGGTTAGTTAATGCTATTTATACAATTTATTTAGCATGCTTAAAGGAGAAGTCCACTTCCAGAACAACAATTTACAAATAATTTACTGACCCCCTTGTCATCCAAGATGTTCATGTCTTTCTGTCTTCAGTCGTAAAGAAATTATGGTTTTTGAGGAAAACATTTCAGGATTTTTCTTCATATAATGGACTTCAGTTGTGCCCCCCGATTTTGAACTTCCAAAATGTAGTTTAAATGCAGCTTCAAAGACTCTAAACGATCCCAGCCGAGGAAGAAGGGTCTTATCTAACAAAACAATCTGCCATTTTTTTCCAAAAAAAAAAAATTTGTATACTGCTTAAGCACAAAAGCTTGTGTAGCACAGACTCTAGGATGTGCGTCCATGATGCTACGAATTAGTGGTGGGTTGTTCTTGAACGATTCGTTCATTTTGAACGAATCTTTAATGTGACTCGGGAAGAACGAGTCATCTCGGGGGAGTGATTCGTTCAGTTGCACATGCGCAACATCCTATTAGGTTCTGTACTGGAATTAGTTCACCTGTTTCGAGTCTTCGGGTTTTTCGAGTGGTTCGATCATCTTATGGGGCTGTCACATGACGAACGAACGACTCAAACCAGAAAACTTGTCAGATAAGACCCAAGTAAACAATGAATGAATCTTTTCTGTTTCTTATAGCATTATAGTTTTGTCTTGTTTGTAGTGCGATCAACGTTTGTGTAAGCAGTAGATGTGTTAGGGAAGTAACACGTAACATTTTAATTATATTTTGCTAAAATTAACTAAATGACACTCAAAAAGATTCGTTCATTTTGCTGAACGTGACTCAAAGATCCGAGTCTGTAAAATGATCTGAACTTCCCATCACTACTACGAATCACTTCTAAGTTCATCATCTTATATGGAGAAAAATCCTGACATGCTTTCCTCAAAAAACATAATTTCTTCACGACTGAAGATGGAAAGACATGAACATCTTGTATGACAAAGGGGTGAGTAAATTATATGTGAATTGTTCTTCTGAAAGAGGACTTCTCCTTTAAATCGGTCTACCTGAATAATAACACACCTGTTCGAAACTCTAGCGCCCCCTTGAGCTCTTAGGGTTGAACAGGGTTGTGTGTTTGTGTACATTGTGTGTTTCAGAAAAGGAAGAACGCTTTCTTCACTCAGGCAGATATAATGAACTGAGCTGATGTTCTCGCCAGCACAGTTTGACCATTTCCTTTTATTTTATTGGTGAGGTCGGCTTTTAAAAGTAAACAAAGTCAGGAGACGCAGCGGCCCAAACGGCTCCCTGTGCGCTTCAAAGAGTTGCTCCATATGTTTTCACGATTTCAGAGCCAAAGACTCATTCATACAGTCAGGCCATGGTGTTATCTTTTGTTTCTTTTCTCGGCATCGGCGCGTGTGTCATTGCAGGGAAGGATGATGTCAATGGATGAAACTCCTGTCCATGCAGTCACATGTTAAACGAGCATCTGAGATTATTAGCAGGCCTACGTGGAATTAGCGGCCGGATAGTTGCGGTGTGACATGCGATACTCCATCTGAAACTATTTTAAACAGTGTTTTTTTTTAATTATCACACACGTGGCTTTTAATATGAGCTCATATTAATTGAGAGACGGCTTGGAATATTTGAAAAATTCATTTATTACACCGCAGGAGCGTTAAAATGAACTCGTGAAGGAAAATAAATCGTCATATAAAGCGTACAGTTTTATTGCTGATATAAAAATGATTATGTAAATGACATGACTGAATCGTTTCACTTTGTCAAACATTTATACGGTGAACAAGAGCTGCGTTCGTCACTCTTTTAAGGCTGATCTGGGATCTGGCACTTGTTTTTCGCTTTTTAATAGAGATTTTCTTTTGTGCCAGTTTCAGAAACGTGGCTGCTGATTTATTGGCGTATTAATGACAGCGTTTGTTGTGTGAGGTGACGTGGCGTATGGCACATTCTCTCGCACGTTACTGTAATGTGAACACTTTTTATTTTCTTTGCTAATGATGCTTAATGAGGGAACTAGATATTTTATTTAAGTCTTTATGCTGCCGTTAAATTCTCCTGGAAATATTTCAAATAAAATGTTTTTTTTTCTTTCATTTACAGACAAAGACAGGAAGCTTTTTAGTTCTGGTGACGCATAAAGAGCAAAGGTGTCTCAGACGGTGTTATTTTAATATCATTGAGATTTATTATAGGTTTTATTAGTGCGAATTAGTTTTCATTATCATTTTTAAAGTATTAGTACTTCTGTTGTGTGTTTTTGTGATTTTTATTGCTTTTTGTTTTTAGTACGTCTATACATTAATTAAAAAAAAAATCAATAATTTTTGTAAAAATATGTCTATATACTATTTATTTACTAAATGAAAATGACAAATGCTTCCTTGACAACATTTAAATATATTATTTTATTTATATATTTATTTATTTATTTATTTATGTATTTATTTTTTCTTCCCTATGTATTTTTTATTGATTTTTATTTGAGGTTTAGTACATCAAGATAAACTACATGAAAATTAGAAACGTTGCCTTTGCAATTAAATGAAATAAAATAAGTTCACATTTCAATAAATATTTATTAATAGTTTGAATTAGTTTTTATTTTGATATTTTCTGATTTTGTTTTTATTTTTGATGATTTTGTTGTATTTTTGTCATTTTTATTAGGTTTTTTTTTTTTTTTTACGAATTAGTTTTAGTTCAGTTTTTAGTTTTAGTACATCAAGTTAAACTAAATGAAAATAAGTAATGCTGCCTTGGCAATTAAATGAAGTAAAGTAATTAAAGTAACGTTTTAGTAATTTTGTGGTATTTTTGTCATTTTTATTCTTTTTTGTTTTTATAGTTTATTTATTTTCAGTTGTAGTTTTAGTACATCGTTAAACTAAATGAAAATGAGTAATGTTGCCTTGGCAATTAAATTAAATAACTTTACATTTTTTTAATTAATTATTTTATTTTTTACTTTTATTTTCTGTTTTCTTTTTTTTTTTTTTTACATTTTAGTGATATTGTTGTATTTCTGTCATTTTTATTAGTTTTTTTTTTTTTTTGTCTGTATATATATATATATATATATATATGTATATAGACAAACTACATGAAAATGAGAAATGTTGCCTTGGCAAGTAAATTCAAACAAGTTCACATTTCTTAAAAAAATATTTTATTTAAATGAATATTTATTAATAGTTTGAATTATTATTTTTTTAATTTTAATTTTCTGTTTTCAGTTATTTATTTTTTTAGTTAATGTTTTAGTAATTTTGTGTTATTTTTGTCATACTCATTCTTTTGTTTTTTTAATTTGTTTTTATAGTGTATTTAAAATGTTGCCTTGGCAATTAAATTAAATAAAATATGTTTACATTTTTAAATAAACTATTTTATTTAACCAAATGTTTATTAATTTTTAGTTTTATGTCTATTTTTATATTTTCTGTTTCTTTCATATTAATTAGTTTTTTTTTATCTATTTTCTTTTTCATTTAATATTTTTTTTACATTTTAGTAATTTTGTTGTATAGTCATTTTTATTATTTTTTTTATTTTTTACATTGGTCTTTATAATTTTTGCTTTAATTTATAATTTTTGCTTTAAAATTTCTTTAAAATTATTTTTAATTTCAGTTTTAGTTTTAGTACATCAAGTTAAACTAAATAAAAATGAGAAATTATGTATTTGGCATCTGTTTTAAGTGACTTTGCACTCATGCAACCCTGAAGTTTCACTAAAGTTTAATTCTTAACGTTAGAGGTTTGTAAAATCCTGTGCACTGGTGATCCTGATGCTGGTACACGTTTTATTTTTATTATTTATGTTTGTGTTGGACGACCCTCAGCGCATCTGCACATAAATAACAACCACTTATCTGCGCACCCATGAGAGCGTTTATGATAATCTGCCAAATTACCTCTTAACTGTCATGAAACGTTAATGCGTTTAACAACAGTTCCTCTGCAGATTCTGCGGCTGATTGATGTCACCACTGCAGCCGGCCTGCGGATGTTTTCTGACTCTTTTTTCCCCCCAAAAATTGGGTTTCCTCCGTGACCTTGTAGGCTCGCTGTTAGGTGGCTTGAGAGATTTCCATCAGGGAGTCGTACGAGTCTCCGAAGGCCCTTAAATTTGGGGTCTGATGTTCTGCGTGCACAGCTTGAGGATCTGAATGGACAAAGAGGAGAAAAGCTGCACGTCCGAAAGAAAACACCCTGGGTTTTCTTCCTTGCGTCAGGATGAAAAAAGGGAAAACGGAGGAATACAAACTAATTTATCACAAGGCTTTTACAACCCCTGCATGGCCCGTATTTCAGGCAGGTTACGATTCCCAGATCTCCTTTGTCCCATATTATCAGATTCACAACACACCGAGCTCTGTGTTTCAATAACTTTATAACGTGTGACTCCACGCCGCGCAGTGAAACGCTCTTTACGCTTTGAACGTCGGCCCGTGAAATGAGTAACTCGTTTATAATATGACATAGAGTATATAGTAATGGAACAGAAAGAGAAATCGACATTTACTTCAATTCGTGTTCTTGGTTTCATTGCGAATGATGTTATTATGGAGAAAAATGGTTTCATAATCTCTCAGCAAAACTTGATCTGTCTGAAACATGAAATCAGATTTAGATGAAATCAGATGTTAATGAATTGTTAAATAGCTAATTATGCATTGCTATAGCAAAATCACATTAATGCCTGAAATGTGTTGCCCCATTTTTTTTTTTGTCTAATTCAGCTATTCAGAACCTTTTTTTCAGCCCCTTTGAGCTTAAAAAATTGAGTTTAAGTTAATTTAATAATATTTAATGTAAATGTAATTAATTATTCAATTATAGTATTTAATCTAAAAATATTTAAGTTAATTTTTCAATTATTAATTATATAACACATTATATAATTATATAACACATTTGCATATTCACATGACTTGCAGGCCAACAAAAAAGTGTTGCAGCTTTTTTAAGTGTTTTTATTTTAAAATGTATTTTAATTTAAAATGTTTCTAATTATTTCTAATTATTTATTAGCTTTTTTTATCAACTCACAATCTTCAGTTTGGGAAATAATGATCTAAATAGTTTCAGATAAATGCATATTTCCAGTCAATAGTTTTTTTCTTGTTAAATATCATATTGAATTCTCTTGGAAACATCACAAATGGTTAATAGCATGTACGTGTAACTAAAACTATAGTAAAAATAAAAAACAAAAATATAAAAAGGAAAGTAATATATATTATAAAAATAAGAATATAAATACAGTATCTTTTTTATGTTATGTAATAACTTTTAATTTATTTATTTATTTACCTACAGTTTTTTTTTTACCTACAGGTTTTTATTTTTACTGTATTGGTTAAATTAAATAAAAAAAATTAAAAATATATAAAAATGTATATTTATAATAATAATAAATATAATAATATGATACATATATCTTTTACAACAATTATATATTATTTATTATTATATATTATATAAAAATTATATATATATCAATACATTTAAATATACATATTGTTTATAATGTGTATATAATTTTTGATTTCGAACATTTTGTAATTATTTATTGTTTTTTATTTTACTATGAGTTTGTTGAAATTCAAGAAAAAAAACAAATTAAAAAATATAAATTAAATAAATTTAAAAAAATCTTATTTTTACTATATTGGTTGAAATAAAACAATGCTGAAAATAAATAAATATGTTCTAAAAGATAAATATTATATATTTGTGTGTGTGTATTGTGTGTATTACCTTATTTTTTATAATGTGTATCATTTTGACATTTGAACATTTTCTAGTTATTAATTTTCCTTTTTTTATTTTACTATGTTGGTGGAAAAAAAAATGAAAAATAAAAATAAATCTAACTTCTAAAAAATACAAATTATATTTATGTTCATATATATATATATATATATATATATTCTTTTTTTATATATAAATTTGTATATACATTTTAATTTTGAACATTTTCTATTTATTTTATTTACTTTTTATTCTACTGAGTTGGTGAAATAAAAAATTACAAAAATTAAAAGTTACATATATTTAAAAAAAAATTCTATAAAATATCCACTAAAAATTTAAATATACGTTTGTTTATATATATATATATATATATATATATATATATATATATATATATATATATATATAGTATCTAATTTTTTATATTGTAAATTTTTTTTATTTTGCACACTCTATTTAATTTTTTTTTTTTTTTTTACGTTGGTGAAATTATAAAAAAATAAAAATGACACATAAAAAAAAAACAATGTTAATAGTAATATCAAAATATTTTAGAAGGAGAAATATTACTATAAATACTCATTGCTGCAATGCTCATAAAATGTAATACATTTTATATATTACAGAACTTTATTTTAAAGTATAAATCTAAAGAATGGCAGTAGTTTTGGAAGTCCAGGGATGAATATGTCAAGCCTGACATCTCTACTTTACCTGTCTCCAGATACCAACTATTGCATCTCGTCCATATGGGAACGCAATATTGGAAGTGCTGCTTCAGTGGATTCCTGAGGAACCTCCTGTTACCGTCACTGAACTTCCTGCCGAACGACGGGCTGATTTAGTGCTCAGGTTCGTCTATTCCCACCGTCCCTTTTTGTGGAATTATTTATCGTGTAAATGGTTTTAGGGATGGTAAAGGAGGGGGAACGTACGTCCGTAGGCACTGCAAACATCCACAGCGATTGCACCGATTCTTAACGGAGGATTTATTTCTACATGGAATAAAATACTAAATTCATAATATCAGCCTTGGAAATAAACTCCCTCTTTGCCGGGTTTCGTGCTCGGATAATAATTCAAAACGGCCCAAAACACTGGTAGCATTTATTACCGTTTCCACAATGATGCTTCTCTCTGGCAGCGTCCCGCAGACGCGCGGCCATAAATTTTATTACTATTAAATGTTTCTAACGGGAGTTGACAAATATTTGAATGGAGTTGCTTCTCGAAGGAAAATCCCCGGCCTTGAAAAACGAGGGACGCATTAATCCAGTCCCATTCATCTCAATGTGCAATGGAAGTCGGTTTGAATCGTTCGTTGGAAACGCAGGCCGATCGCAACGTTTTTACGAGCGTAATAAAGTCGCCGTTCCTCACGGATCGCAAACCCGACGTCGTGAGGACGTGTTTAAGTGCGCGTCTTGTAACTAGGGCGTATTGAGTGACGGATGCGTTGAGGTTCGGCTATAAATCGGCCGCGATCGGCCCGGAGAAGGATCTTAAACAGGCGTTTAAGGTCGCAACCCGTGTGGCTGGTTTGAGCATTAACACGCCGGTTTTGTCGAATGGCTAACAGACGCTGTCCCATCAGTACTGTCAACTGGAGTGCAGGCGCCGGCCGTCCGCACCATGCAACTCAAAGGAACGGCCGTAATTTTTCTCCTTGCATCTTAAAAATCGATGTCCAAAAAGCTGGGAAAGTTTACCAGCTACATCCTGTGGTTAACCCCGATTCAATCCAGCCACAACGCAACACTGTAATAGAACGACGCCCGTCGCTGGGAGTGAGAGCTGATTTATGTCTGTGTTTACTGATAACTCTCAGATGACGGCTCTCACCGGTCACAGTTCGCCATCGGACGTTCCCAAATATAAGTCCGATAGACAAGATGATCGGAATCCCTGAGGATGGACTTATTTATTGAGGTTAGGCGTTGCAGTAGACCTCATCTGGAGTCGTGCGATTTTCGCTGGGGAAAACAGATGGCTCACGGTCACGGTGTGTTTAGACATTGAAACAGTTTGGTTTCATGGTGCTTTTTACGTCTGTTTTGCTTTTAGGATTATGTCTTATTCCTGAAGTGTAGAGCAGCGAGTCTGAACGACACCGTGTTTGGGTTTTCTGCATTTATTATCAGGCCCAGACAGAATCTGATGACTTTTTTTATTTTTTTTTATTTTTTAATAAAAGTCGTGTTTTATTATTTGATTGCACTGAGGTTTGCAGGAGCACTCAGCACTGACAATGCGGGAACATTATATTATTATTTAAACAAAATGTTTTCCAACTATTGTTTTATATAACTATTTAATATATAAACTTTGCTACACTTTAAGCATGTTGATGTTCCATGGAACAATCAAAAACATTTTTTTTAAATATAAATGTATATAAATATAAAAAATACATTTGTATAAAATAAAAATGTTTATATATGTAAAAAAAAAAAAAAAAGAAATGTGTGTGTGTATGTGTGTGTATGTATGTATATGTATGTATGTGTGTGTGTGTATGTATGTGTATATATATATATATGTATGTGTGTATGTATATATATATATATATGTGTGTGTGTGTGTGTATATATATATATATATATATATATATATATATATTTCTATATATGAAAATATTTTAAAATAACATATAAAAATGTGTGTGTATATATATATATATATATATACATGTATGTATGTATCTGTGTGTGTGTGTTTATATAAAATATATAAATATGAAAATAATTGTATATAAAAAATATAATAAAAAATATATATTCAAAATATTATAAATATTTATATATATAAGAATTATGAATATTTATATAAAGGATGTAAGCATGAATATATATTTAATATATATAATATATTTTTATTTATAAATGTGTATATATAAAAACTTATTTTTTAGATTTTATTTTTATATATAAACTGAATATTTATTATATTTAAATTTTTATATTGAATTTTATATAAAAATAAAAACTATTTTTTTTATAAATGTAACATGCATGTATAAAATAATTTTAATATAAAACTTATTTTTTATTTTTATATTTAAACTCAATATATATCATTTCTGTCATGTGTGTGTGTGTGT
This sequence comes from Labeo rohita, assembly GCF_022985175.1. Lineage (NCBI taxonomy): Eukaryota > Metazoa > Chordata > Actinopteri > Cypriniformes > Cyprinidae > Labeo > Labeo rohita. The sequence goes on from NC_066888.1 coordinate 31,772,632, forward strand.
GTGTGTGTGTGTGTGTAAAATAAAATATAAATATGCAAATTATTTTGTATAAAATATATTTATAAAGTATATAATAAAATAATTTTATTAAAAGGCCTATTATTATTTTAATATATACTAATATTATTTTTTACATTTTTATATATATATATATATATATATATACATGAAATAATTTTATATAAAAATATATAACAATAATACCTTTTTTACTTTTTTGTATTTATAAAAGCTTATTTTTTAGATTTTATTTTTATATATAAACTGAATATATATATATATATATATATATATATATATACATACATACATTTGTGTACATTTTTATATATAATTTTATATACAAATAAAAACTTTTGTTTTTTTATATTTAAATATGTGACATACATATTTAACATACTTTTAATATAAAACTTATTTTTTTACGCATTTTATTTACAGTGTATACTGAACACACACATACTGTAATACAGTTTTCATGTTTCTGGTCTTACTGCAAATAATTAATCACTGCACAATATTATGGAGAAAAATTATTCTTGATAAATGTATTTATTTATTTTATTTTCATATTGCGTTTCTCATGCATGCA